>NC_057796.1:384895126-385007603 GCF_018294505.1 Triticum aestivum
AGTGCCGAACCCCTCTGAACTGGTCAGAAACGGGGGAACGTCCACTCTTCGGTCCGGATATTATCCAACATGCCGAAGAACAAGTCCGCATTATTCGTGAGAATCTCAAGACTGCTCAATCACGTCAGAAGAGTCAGTATGACCGTCATCATAAAGACATGGTCTATCAACCTGGCGAAAAGGCTTATCTTCGAGTCACACCAATGAAGGGTGCTCACCGCTTTGGAATCAAGGGTAAACTAGCTCCTCGATATATTGGCCCATTCACTATTCTGGAAAGGCGTGGAAAAGTGGCATACCAACTGGAGCTACCGCCGAACCTTTCTCAGGTTCACGATGTGTTCCATGTGTCACAGCTCCGCCGTTGCTTCAAGGACCCAATCCGAGCTGTGGATCATGAAGTGCTCGAATTGCAGCAGGACCTCTCCTATAAGGAGCATCCGGTCCGCATTCTCGACCAAGCTGAACGCCGCACACGTCAGAAGGCGATCAAGTTTCTCAAAGTCCAGTGGTCGCACCATTCTGAAGATGAGGCCACTTGGGAACGCGAGGATCGCCTGCGTGATGAATACCCCGCACTGTTTCCAACTACCTCCTAAATCTCGGGACGAGATTTCTTGTAGTGGAGGAGATTTGTAACGCCCGGATAATCATGCTACAGTAATCCCACGCTAATCAGGCCACGTCACCTCTGTTACTGTTGCTAACCTCACAATGATTCGAAACCGTTCCAAAATTTAAATTCTAAATAGTGGCAAACACCCAAAGTTTTCAAAAGTCAAAACAAAAATGATTGGTGGGTGCCAAATAAGGCATAGTTAATTATGGTGAAGTAAAAACATTTTTAGAAAATGTCTAGGTACTTAAGTTGAGTTAAAACAGAAAGGAAAATAAATAAAAAAAGAAATAGAAATGCAAAAAGAGGAAGAAAAGGAACCCCCCTGACCTCCCTGGGCCTTAGTCATCTGGGTGGCCCAAACCAGTAGCCCACCTCCCCCGGTCGCCTCCCTCCTCCCTGTTCACCCGACCCAGCGACCGCGCTCGCCGGTCGCCGCTGAACCCTCTCGCCGTCCCCGTCGGGGACGGGATAAGGGCGACGCCCTGCATCCCCTGGCCCCCTGGCCCCACTCCCCCTCGACGCCCCCCTCCCAGATCCATTTCTCCTCCCTCTCCGATCCCCTTCCCCACCTCGCCCGAACGCCACCATCGCCATGACTGCGACCTAGCCACGGCCACCGTGCCCCTCCCGCAGTCCCACTATGTCCCCGAGGATCACCGCCCTCCGCTACTTCAACTGGCGCAACGCGTGGGAGCCCGGAGCCACCGCAGCGCCCACGTCGTCACCGTCTTCCTCCTCTGCTCCGACGAGCTTCGCAGCCGATTCCGCCGCACCGAGCCCTCCTCGAGCACACTTGAGCACATCTGCAGGAGCACTGTGAGCTTGCGCTTCCTTCCCCTCTCCTCTGAGCTCGATCTCGAGCTCTAGCTCGCCTCACCGTCGTCGCCGTATCTCGTCACCGCCGTCCATGTCACCGCCGCGCACACAGCTACCGCAGCCCACGCTTGAGCACATCATCGTGCTCAGCATCGCCGTAGGAACCCGGAGCAACCATCTGTTGGTCCTACCGTGGCCAGCATAGTCGTTCCCCATCGCGTCCGACTCCGGCGTCCGCCAACCTCGACGCCGGCGCCGTCTATGGCCACCCCCGGCCCGGCCATCGCCACGGTTCGATGCAGCTCCTCGCTCTCGACCGAACGCCCCCCCCCCCACGTGTCCTACCTTGCTCCGTAGCGCCGTCCCTGACGAGGCTTGTAGCTCGTCGCCGCCTTAGCTCCTCGCCGGCGCCGTTTCCAGCAGCTCCAGCTCCGGCTGGCCTCACCACGCGACGCGACGGGCTCTCCTCGTTCGAACACGCCCGCCCGCGCCCATTTTGGCCGCCGAACGGCGAATCCCGACGCACGACCGCGCCCTCCGCCGCGTTTTGGCTCGCCGGAGCCAACTCCGGCGCCGGCCGCCGACGTGGCTGGCCTGGGGCCACCCCAGAGCCACTGCCAGTGGCCGGGTCCCAGTTGACTGGGTTGACCCAGTCAACTGCTGACTAGGCAGGCCCCAGCCACTGACGTGCGGGCCCCACCGCTTAATCCTATAATTAAAACATTTTAATAATTAAAACTAATTAGTTTAGTTGATTAGACAATGACAGGTGGGGTCCAGTAGTTAACTAATCTAAATTTAGTTAGTTTAAACTTCTGTTAGTCCACTGTCTATGACAGGTAGGACCCACTTGTCAGTTTGACCTGGTCAGCCGCTCTGTTGACTGCTGAGGTCATCATCACGTCATGCTGATGTCATATTCCTTTTCTGTTAAATTAAATAATTCCATAAAATGATTAAATCTTTAGAAAATCATATAAAATAATCCGTAACTCGGATGAAAATGCTTTCCACATGAAAGTTGCTCAGAACGACGAGACGAATCCGAATACGTAGTCCGTTCGTCCGCCACACATCCCTAACATATCGAACTCGCAACTTTCCCCCTCCGTTTCATATGTTCGAAAATGCGAAACATCGGGAATACCTTCCCGGATGTTTCCCCCCTTCGTCGGTATCACCTACTGCCGCGTTAGGACACACCTAGCACCGCTCATTGTCATGTCACGCATCGTCATGCTTATGTTTGCATTGTATTTACTGTTTCTTCCCCCCTCTTCTCTCCGGTAGACTACGAGACCGACGCTGTTGCTGCCCAGTTCGACTACGGAGTTGACGACCCCTCCTACTTGCCAGAGCAACCAGGCAAGCCCCCCCCCCTTGATCACCAGATATCGCCTATTCTCATCTATACTGCTTGCATTAGAGTAGTGTAGCATGTTACTGCTTTCCGTTAATCCTATCCTGATGCATAGCCTGTCCTTGCTTCTACTGTTGTTACCTTTACCTGCAATCCTACATGCTTAGTATAGGATGCTAGTTTTCCATCAGTAGCCCTACATTCTTGTCCGTCTGCTGTGCTATACTATCGGGTCGTGATCACTTGGGCGGTGATCACGGGTATATACTTATATACTCTATACATGACACTTGTGGTGACTAAAGTCGGGTCGGCTCGTAGGAGTACCCGCAAGTGGATCTTTGTGGCGGAGCGACCGGGCAGGTTGAGACCACCTAGGCGAGAGGTGGGCCTGGCCCTGGACGGCGTCCGCGGTTACTTCAACATAACACGCTTAACGAGTTCTTGGTATTTGACCTGAGTCTGGCCATTTGGTCTATACGCACTAACCATCTACGCGGGAGTAGTTATGGGTATCCCCGCGTCGTGGTATCAGCCGAAGCCTTCGTGACGTCAGCGACTAAGTGGCGCGCGCCGGATTGGACTGGAACGCCACTAGGCTAGGTCTGCTTCCGGCCGCGTACACGACGTGCATGTGTGCAATGGGCGATGGGCCCAGACCCCTGCGCACATAGGATTTAGACCGGCGTGCTGACCTCTCTGTTGTGCTTAGGTGGGGCTGCGACGTGTTGATCTTCCGAGGCCAGGCATGACCCAGAAAAGTGTGTCCGGCCAAATGGGATCGAGCGTGTTGGGTTATGTGGTGCACCCCTGCAGGGAAGTTTATCTATTCGAATAGCCGTGTCCCTCGGTAAAAGGACGACCCGGAGTTGTACCTTGACCTTATGACAACTAGAACCGGATACTGAATAAAATACACCCTTCCAAGTGCCAGATACAACCCGGTGATCGCTCTCTAACAGGGCGACGAGGAGGGGATCGCCGGGTAGGATTATGCTATACGATGCTACTTGGAGGACTTCAATCTACTCTCTTCTACATGCTGCAAGATGGAGGCTGCCGGAAGCGTAGTCTTCGACGGGATTAGCTATCCCCCTCTTATTATGGCATTCTGCAGTTCAGTCCCCTGATATGGCCCTTTACACATATACCCATGCATATGTAGTGTAGCTCCTTGCTTGCGAGTACTTTGGATGAGTACTCACGGTTGCTTCCCTCCCTCTTTTTCCCCTTTTCTTTCTACCTGGTTGTCGCAACCAGATGCTGGAGCCCAGGAGCCAGACGCCACCGTCGACGACGACTCCTACGACACTGGAGGTGCCTACTACTACGTGCAGGCCGCTAACGACGACCAGGAGTAGTTCGGAGGATCCCAGGCAGGAGGCATGCGCCTCCTTCGATCTGTATCCCAGTTTGTGCTAGCCTTCTTAAGGCAAACTTGTTTAACTTACGTCTGTACTCAGATATTGTTGCTTCCGCTGACTCGTCTATGATCGAGCACTTGTATTCGAGCCCTCGAGGCCCCTGGCTTGTATTATGATGCTTGTATGACTTATTTATGTTTTAGAGTTGTGTTGTGATATCTTCCCGTGAGTCCCTGATCTTGATCGTACACATTTGCGTGCATGATTAGTGTACGGTCAAACCGGGGGCGTCACATCTATAGTCACCTATTATGTGTTATGATCAGTTAACCCCGAAGTGACAATAATCGGGATACTTACCGGTGATGACCGTAGTTTGAGGAGTTCGTGTATTCACTAAGTGTTAATGCTTTGGTCTGGTACTCTATTAAAAGGAGGCCTTAATATCCCTTAGTTTCCAATAGGACCCCGCTACCACGGGAGGGTAGGACAAAAGATGTCATGCAAGTTCTTTTCCATAAGCACGTATGACTATATTCGGAATACATGCCTACATTACATTGATGAATTGGAGCTAGTTCTGTGTCACCCTATGTTATAACTTTTGCATGAGGAATCACATCCGACATAATTATCCATCACCGATCCAATGCCTACGAGCTTTTCACATATTGCTCTTTGCTTAGTTACTTTACCGTTGCCACTGTTACAATTACTACAAAACTGCTACTGTTACTTTTGCCACTGTTACTGTTACTTCCATACTATTTTGCTAGTACATACTTTGCTGCAGATATTAAGTTATCCAGGTGTGGTTGAATTGACAACTCAACTGCTAATACTTGAGAATATTCTTTGGCTCCCCTTGTGTCGAATTAATAAATTTGGGTTGAATACTCTATCCTCGAAAACTGTTGCGATCCCCTATACTTGTGGGTTATCAATGAGTCATGAAGAAAGCAATAGCAACTAACTAAACGATCATCGTGCTAAGCTAACGGATGGGTCAAGTCAATCACATCATTCTCTAATGATGTGATCCCGTTAATCAAATGACAACACATGTCTATGGCTAGGAAACTTAACCATCTTTGATTAACGAGCTAATCAGAGTAGAGGCATACTAGTGACACTATGTTTGTCTATGTATTCACACATGTATTAAGTTTTCGGTTAATACAATTCTAGCATGAATAATACACATTTATCATGAAATAAGGAAATAAATAATAACTTTATTATTGCCTCTAGGGCATATTTCTTTCACATGTTCCGCCACAAGTCATGGATATGTAATTTCATATTTGAGGAATGAGATGTTTTCATGATCGGAGATGCTAATTGGACTTTAAACTTAGTTATATTTGATGTTGATTTTTTTATTTAGTGTGGCAATGACATGCATTTGAACCAGAAAATAGGAATAAATTTATACATTTGTACATGAAAATTGACTAGGGTCCATGGTATATCAGGAGAGGTACCGTAATTATACCTTTACAGGGAAGCTGGAGCCCTAACACTAGCCAAGAAAATATTACTGCAGAATTTCCTCCTAATATCAGTCTGCCATAACCCCTCACTATTTTCTAGTATACGGAACCAACAATTAAATAAGCAAAAAATCATTACTTGAAGGTCAACTTCCCCCAAATCCCCCTATCTATAGGTTGGCACACATCTTTCCAACACATAAGGTTATATTTATTGTACTTATCATCCTCCTGCCCAAAAAAAAACTTCTCATATAGAATTCCAACTTATGTAGAGGCCCTTTAGGCAAAATGGACATTGAAATCATAAAATAAAGTATACTAGTTAAACAAGATCTAAGCTAGATTAATTTATCACCATAGCCAAGAAAATTACCCTGCCAAGTACCCAACTTTTTCTCTATTTTACCCCCTATTCCGATCACTATTCCTTAGTTTGACATTATATGGTGGAATACCTAAATATACAATGGGTAAATCACCACTTACACAAGTAAAAATGTCTCTAAACAAATGTTCTCTATCCTTATCCTCACTAAAACAACAAGCTTCACTTTCATCAAAATTAATCTTCATACCTGAAAAATGTTCAAACAAGCAGACAATATCTTTTAAATTTCTAGCACTAGCCAGATCAGCTTCAAACATAAATATATGGCGTCCGTATACTGAATCACAGTAAAGCCTTCTTCTATTAATCTAGACGTGACACCTTTAATAAGTTGTTCTCTAACTCTACTCACGAAAATATGTAAAATATCAGTAGCAATATTAAATAAGATGGGGGAAAGAGCCCCCCCCCCCCCCCCCCGCATTAATCCTTTACCAGTCCTAACATACTTACTCACCTGACCATTGACCATTACTGCAATGCCACCGCTTTGAACTATCTGCTTAATCCAATTAATATATTTAACAAGGAAACCTTTCATCTCAAGAACACTAAACATAAAATCCTAATTAACTTTGTCATATGCTTTCTCAAAGTCTATCTTAAAAGAACCATGTTATCTTTCTTCTATGAATCGCACGTAAAACTTCATGTAAAACAAAATAAATCTATTCTTAATCAAAGCTACCTGAATAGGATCAATACTATTTGGGGCTAAAGCAACAGTTCTGTTATTAATCACCTTAGTAATACAAATGGGTCTATACATCTTAAGCATATTAGCCCTAGAGCATTTAGGAATTAAAGTAATCACACCATAATTTAATCTAGCCAAATCAATCCTCCCATAAAAAATTTATTGAATAATTGAACAAGATCCTTTCCCAACATATTCAAATAATGATAATAAAATCTACTGGGAGACCATCCGGACCAGAAGGTTTATTATGATTCATTTGAAATAAAGCAACTCTATTTTTCTTCTAAAGTAAACTCAATCACTAATTTATCTCTATCCACATCATCTAGCACACAGGAAACTGGAACTTCCAAGGAAATAAATCTTCCACTATTTTTCAGTCCCAAACAACTCCTTATAAAAATCAGTAGCATAATTTAACAAGTTAGCATCCCTTATATCACTCTACGTCTCTACCCCCTTCTTTTCAATATACAATATGATTTCTTCTCCTCCTACCATTTTACTTTCACCATAAGATAAGAAGAAGGAGCATTACGCAATAGAAGATCTCGCTCTCGAGCTCTTTGAATCCACTTAACCTCCTCGTCCCTAACAATCCTATTGAGCCTCTCCTCTAAAAAAAATTATCAGACTATACTTATGAGCAGAAAAATCTAAAAGTTCACTCTCTCTATCTATCTTGTCAATGTCTTCAGTTAATTACTTGTATGTGTACGGTTTTTTACTTTCTTTCTTCACATGTACGTGTATGCATGTGCGTGCGTGTGTACGCATGTGCGCATGTTATGTGTGTACGTGTGTGTGTGCTTGGGCTTGTGCGTTCATGCGTGTCGTGTGCACACATGCATATCGTTCATGTGCGTGCCTGTGCGGTGCATGCGTGATATTAATAGGAAATTTAATTCATCTTTTTTTAGGGAAGGAAATTTAATTCATCTTTGATGTGTTTGTATGTACATCCGCATGACGTGATGCCATCGGTATGAGATAAAAATAATTAATCTCCAACGTATATATGGAGTACTATGTGACATGTGGAAAAATTAGACTAGAGACAAAAAAATCCACTATATTATATGCTTATTTTTTAATAAAAGTGCAATTTCTATGCAATTTTTTGTCATCAATTAGTTTAACTTTTTTATTTTATTTATTCTTTTATATAATACTAATGTTTTTAATCCGTTCCTCCTTAGGAAAACTTCGCCTTTTATTTTATTTTAGTTTCTGTTTCAGATTTTTTTTCCACCAGCCCGTCTGTTAATTAGGTGCCCTTTTTTTATCAACTATATGATAACCTATACGTTGTTGCGGGAATGTTTTGCACAATATGTTAATAAAAATTGGTTGTATGAAGCATGCACATTTAGAATAATATGAGCACTAAAATTGAAAATACATATGGTTTTCTTGTGTTTGGTTATTGTATAGTTGTAAAATATTTATTAAATAACATAACTGATTTTTTCATGGATGTTTTCATGTTGACGTGGGCATTTTTTATGCATATTGCATGATAAGGTGACATGTTTGCATGTTGAGAGAAATAAGTTAGTGAGGGCTAACTATTTAGATATAGAAGGTACACCTCATTTATGTTTTTTTTTACCTTTTTTTGAAATAACCTTCATGGGGAACAAGGGAGGCGCCCCACCTGAATATGATCTCATTTTGGAAAAATGATGCAGTCTATAAGGAAAAATAAATTGAAAGCCTAAAAATCCTTAGGTGGGGGGCGAGGCAAGTACACAAAAACACAAAAAAAAGGCCAGGTACAAAATTATAGCGCAACACAATGATCGGCCTCATAGACATCAGATGGGCCTACGTGGTCGTTCGATGCGGCACATGTGATGTCATAACCACATATAGGGCACCACAAGAAACAAAGAGAAAGTTGTTGAGGCAACACATCACGTCAGAGACAACAGAGAGGTAAACTACGAAGCATACCACACGAGAAGGACAACACCAAAACCACAGACAAGGAAGACCACGGGTAGTCATGTCAAGGAGTCGTGCCATTACCACCCAGTACCATCCGACACTCAGGGGAAGGTTGGTCATATCCCTAGAGTGAAAATGAAGACATGGAAGGTCTGGTTCGACAAACGTGCACAGAGCAGAAGTACAATTTTACACCAGAAGAGTGATCATTGCCGATGGAAGAGGCGAGAAATAGTGATGATGATGATGTGACATGATCGTAGAGTGCCACCAATGAAATTATCACCACATAGGGGTAGTCTTTGCCCAAGGTAGAGTGTAAACGAAGGGCACTACGGAGCAATGAGAGAAACGCCAATAAGGCCTACCCAATTGTGGTTGTGTGGATATTTTACAGGCTCATGAAAAATATGGATAAATTCATCGTGCGACATGAAGGAGATGAACGCCACCAATGTGAAAGAACGACATGGATGTGACACCGCAACCATTGTCGGGTGAAGCTATCGGTGAATTTCTCTCCATCTTCAAACCCGCCATAGAGGGAGAGAGGCATGGAAATGCCACCAAGGTGAGATGCGCCGCCAAGGGAGGCATGGAATTGAATACTTGTGTAGAGCATGCACGAATCCTTCGTATTTACCCGCAACAAAAAAAATTCCCTTTGTATGTGTGTATAAACTAATTTTTTCCCTCAAAAACTATATATTTTTTCTTTTCTGTTGGTGGGTAATTTGTAGACTTTTGACGGTGGATTAAGCAAACCCGAGAACGGGCAAAAATCCATCGCCGCCTCCATTCGGCGCCCAAAATTCGCGCTCACCGCCTAAACCGCCCAGAGATCCGCGCTCGACCTCCCACCAGCCAATAACTCTTCCCCACGCGTCACAATCCTCACCGTCAACCACATCGAACGCCTGAGATCCTTCCACCTCACCGATCCGCGTCCTCACCCCCTCCACCAATCACATCCCCCCGCGCCCCTCTATAAATCCAATTCCCATCTCATCCCACCGCAAGCCACCACCAGCGCCCTCTCCGATCATCATCATCCTCCTCCCCGCCGCAGCCAGCCACCTCTCGATCCGTCCGTGATGGCGCCCAAGGCGGAGAAGAAGCCCGCGGAGAAGAAGCCGGCGGAGGAGAAGGCGCCCAAGGGGGAGAAGAAGCCCAAGGCGGAGAAGCGGCTGCCGGCGGCCAAGGAGGGCGGCGGCGGCGGCTCGGACAAGAAGGCCAAGAAGAAGGCCAAGAAGAGCGTGGAGACGTACAAGATCTACATCTTCAAGGTGCTGAAGCAGGTGCACCCGGACATCGGCATCTCCTCCAAGGCCATGTCCATCATGAACTCCTTCATCAACGACATCTTCGAGAAGCTCGCGCAGGAGGCCGCCAAGCTCGCCAGGTACAACAAGAAGCCCACCATCACCTCCCGCGAGATCCAGACCTCCGTCCGCCTCGTCCTCCCCGGCGAGCTCGCCAAGCACGCTGTCTCCGAGGGCACCAAGGCCGTCACCAAGTTCACCTCCTCCTAGACGCTCCTCCCCCGCCCTTCTCTCGTCTCGTCGCGTTTGATGATCGTCTCGGCCCCGGGGATCGAGGCTCGTAGTTTGTAATTGTTTTCGTTTGTTACAATGAACAATGGATGAATGGAATCGCTACGGATTGGTTGCAATATTTCGTCTCAATTTTCGTTCGATCGTTGTATCAGAAAGAAATGAAGTTAAAGAAAATGATATGCGGATCGTGTGGTGGGTGTATAATTAGTTCGTGGCGTTGTCTTCCGTAGGATTGAGGAATTCCTTGAGGAGGCCGCCGGGAAGGTCGGAGCCGTAGAGGTGCCCCATCTTGGTCCTCTTGGTCTCGAGGTATTTCTGGTTCTCCTTGGTGATCGGCGAGATCACCGGGACCCGGCCCACCACGGCGAGCCCGTACCCCTTGAGCCCAACGAACTTGGCCGGGTTGTTCGTCATCAGCCGCATCGTGCGCACGCCAATGTCCCTCAGAATCTGAAATAGACAGCAAGATAACCACCATCAATCATCAAGACATCAATCCTTCCCAAGAATGTTAAATCCGCCATGAATTAGTATTCAAGTACGTACCTGGGCTCCGATGCCGTACTCGCGGGAGTCGATGGCGAGGCCGAGCTCGACGTTGGCCTCCACCGTGTCGCTGCCTTGGTCCTGCAGGTTGTACGCGCGGAGCTTCTGGCCGAGCCCGATGCCCCGGCCTTCGTGGCCGCGCAGGTACACGAGGACGCCGCGACCGGCCTTCTCGATCAGCTGCATCGCGAGGTCCAGCTGCTCGCCGCAGTCGCAGCGGGCGGAGCCGAGGATGTCGCCGGTCAGGCACTCTGAATGCACCCTCACCAGCACGTCTTCTCCATCACCGATATCGCCCTGCACATTTGCCTCAAACTGTAAAGATCGCCGGAGATTGAATCGCACAAGCAAGCGAGTGGCTCACTGGTTTCTGCTCCGATCGTTCTGTCAGAGAAACACAACAAGAATTCCATTTACCTTGGCAACGGCGATGTGCTCAGTTCCATCCAGCTTGGATTGGTAGCAGTAAGCGCGGAAGAGGCCCCATTTAGTAGGCAAACGAGATACAGCGATCAGTTCCACCAGTTTCTCCCTTTTCCTCCTGTACCTGAATTTACAACAACATGCTGAAATGAGATCGTATAAAAAGGTTATCTGCAACATGTAATTATCCTAACCTAGCCATTTCTCATTTCTTTTATCTGTTTGATCTTGGAGAGTGATTCAAGCAGTACAATTCAAATCTGAATAAAACAGGCAATAAGTTCACAAAGGCTTCACCTTAAGGCATACTAACCGGATGAGATCAGTGATCGAAACAATCGGGATATCATGCTCCAAAGCCATCTGTTTCAGCGCTGGTGTTGATGCCATCGAACCGTCCTTCGGGTCGATGATGCTTGACAGGACGGATACGGGGCGCAAGCCGGCCAACGCAACAAGATCCACCGATGCCTCGGTGTGCCCAGCTCTTTTAAGCACCCCACCGTTCCGGTACTTGAGGGGGAATATGTGGCCTGGCCGTCTGAGATCACTGGGCTTGGAGTCAGGGGAGGCTAGAGCAAGGATGGTCTTTGCCCTGTCTGCAGCTGATACACCAGTGGATATGCCCACTCTCGCATCCTAAATAGATAGGAGAAACAAAGATTTAAGTTATTATGACAACTAAGAACTACAAACCTGATCAATCAGTATCGTATAGTCCCTGCAACAAAGGCCATTGCCATAAGATCTTTTACCACTGTCACTGTGGAAGCAGTAGCTGAAATGTCGCCGATTTCTGTGACCGGAGACATCATAGGAAGCATCAACCTTTCTAGGTCCTCTTCCTTCATGCCCACTGAGATGATGCCGGAACCATTTCTGATCATGAATGCAATTGATTCTGGGCTGGCTTGATCGGCTGCCATGATAAGATCCCCTTCATTGTCACCCTTCTCGTCATCTACAGCAATAACAAACTGGAGAAGAATGAATAGTTAACTTTGTAGCTGAAGTCAACTACATTTGAAAAAAGTGATAACTCATTTGAAGGCCCTGAATTTTGAAGCAAGCAAATACACTTGCTACATGAAAATGCAGTATATCGAATATCACGATATTGACATTGTTAAATGTATAATTTTGATTACAGCAATCACGTTGCTCACTGGCGATGTGAAAAAAGGCAGTCATTCAGACAGCCTTGATAGTCCAAGCATAGCCTTAGAGTCTGCTTTACATGAAGGTACTCAATTACTTGTGGTACACGTTTACAACTACGGTTTCTTGGGAGAATAGGCAAGTGTGATTCATTCATCTTGTCATCGACAAGATGAAATGAATAATGGAGGCTGGAAGGTAGTACAGTTCGGCATATCTTTAAGCACCGCAAAAAGAAGATGGGCATGATCAAGCAGGGCCTATGTACAAGAGTTACATGAATAAAACTATTTGTGTTCAGAAAATCAGGACTTTCTTTTTCCCTACCTTTCCCTCCCGCAGCGAATTTATAGCATCCTCGATCGAGGAGAAACCCTCCGTCGGTTTATCCGGGTCACCCTCGGCATCGCTACTAAAGAAATCTCCTGTTTCTTGAGTGATTTCAGCACCAACAGTTGTGAAGGAAGCACTGGACCCGTTCAGTTCTTGCGAAATGGGCCCATTCTTGTTCTCGTCCAAAGGATCATTTCGACGCCCTGCATCACCAATTGCATAGCACCTTAATCTTAAGCATCCCTTTCTGATAACCGCAAATCCTATACTGTTGAGACTAACAGAGCATTGCTGAAGCCTGCAGGAATCCAAAGTCAGCACAGATGGCAATCACAGAGAAAATTCACGAAATTCTTCGTTCCCGGCAAGATCTTCAGCGACAGAGGAAAAGGAAAGTAAGAATTTTACCTTGCGTTAACAGTGGCATGGGACGACAAGTGTGAGCTCAGAAGAACGCAGTCCATCTGGCGATCCCCGATAACCGATCTTCGGAAATCAGCTCCCAAATATGTTTATATACCTCTATCGCTTGTACTGCTGCGATGACTCTCAGCCTATCGCTTGGACTTATCTGGTCATGTGGATAACAGAAGAAAAACCCACGCAAGGTGTAGCCAAACTGGCCACATGTTTCTGAGCTGCAAGATAGAAGCAGCCACACGGTTCAGGTGATGCCAAGATAGCACATCTTTTTTCCCTTCATTCTTTCCTTGTGGGTCTAGTTAAGGGTCAAATGTACTAGTAGATGTTGCACCTGAAAATGACAGGCAAACTGTCCCCCCTAGCCTGAATTTTTGGATGTTTTCTACCGAATACGTATCAACGTCTCAGGTCAATGTACTTATTTTTTTCACATGAAGCATCGTCGCGGCCTCGTGGGTCACATTAACGGAATAGAGGTTAAAACTTCTTATTACGAATTCAGCACAACAGAGCAAAGTGCCAACATGGCCACATTGCATCTTCGTATCGCGGGATTATGGAAAGTTTCAGGATACCCAAGGTCGGCAAAAAAGCTTCGTCGGGCACTGCCAACATGGCCACATCGAAGCTATGATATCAACATGACAAACTCCACCCTGTCAATGATCGATAAGTATGAACTCTTAACACATCAGTAACAATTTCTAGTCACAGTGATCCTTGACAAATAATATAGATATCATGTGGAAACATAAGTTTTTAGTCTCTTACAGAATGGATCTCCTAATTAATTAGCGCGTCTAAAGATAAAAAAATCTCACAAACACAAAATAAAGATAAACTGGTGCGTTTGATTCTCATAGCCCTTCTGTTTTGGAGTTCTGGCTGACTTTAGGCCCTGCCCACTGTTGGCTGGCATGGGACTTGGTCCATGGATCAAGAGGGGCACGCTGGGGTGGCGGTGGAGTCGCAGGTTTGGCCTCACGAAGTTCATTCTCCCGGTCGACAAACCTGTGTATGACATTGGCAACAGATGTTGAATTCAGTCTCACCACGGCATATAGTTTGTTTCTCTGCTGCAATGTGGCCATGTTCTTTATTAAACTTGGTTCATTTACCAGAGTGAGAGAGATGGGAAAACAATTTTTTTTTTCATGTCGCATCACCATTTCTTTGAAAAATATTTTTTTATAGGCAATTTCAGACCTCAATCTAATTTTATTATACAATACGAATACAAAAGAGAACTAACTGGCACCATGTAGTGGAAGCACACTACTTGAATGTGAAGACTAAAATATACTCAACACAAACAGTGCAAGTATTGTTTTTAAATTAAACTATGATTTTGTGCAGTAAGGTATATGAGTACAAACATACTCGATGTAAGCCATTGGTGCAGCATCGCCAATTCGTATCCTGGTTCGCAATAGTCTTGTATACCCACCAGCTCGATCCCTAGATATAAGTAGAAAATAACAAAGATGCATAAGATATAGCTTGAGAGGTTCTTTTGAGCATGCTAACCAGACCAAAATAAAACCAACAGATACATAACATGGGTAAAACTTACTTGTAGCGGTACGCAAGCTCTGTGAATAACTTGTGAACGACGTCATCACCCCGAACAAATGCCGAGGCACGTCTTGCTGCATCTAGTGTACCCTATACAATGATAGAACGTTCATCAATATAGCAGCAATTTCAGCAATGGAAGTTTCATGAGAAAGAGCTACAGAAATCATGCACTATATCTGGGCATGAGCATTTAAGTCAAGGGAGTAGAGACACTCCTGGAATGTGGAATGATATAATTTTCAGTACACATAAAAAATTTCTGTATCTGAAACCTATTTCGCATTGACTTCATCGTTAAAGGGTGACATTCAGATTTGTGCGAATTCATTTCGGATGATCACCGCTTTAACATCATTGACAAACAGGGTATCCTTGAATTACATATTAACTTCTTCATGAAAGCAGATTCCATGAAGTTTCACTCGTACTTGCTTAAACAAAAGAAGGCTAACACTTAATATCCACTCAGGTAGTCAAAACCTCAACAATCTAACAAGTTTCCATGAGAAGCTACAACAGGAAACAAGAAACTCATATAAGACAACCACATCACATTATTAGGTGAAGGGTTTCTATGCATAAGCCAATATGTCCAGATCATGACATTTTCATCCGCAATTCGGCATAGCGAGTATGAGCATCAACCATGAATGGAGTCCTACACAGCTAGTAGCGCAAGATATGACGAACCCTGCCGAGGACAACCTATCCATCTAATCAAGATGGCTGGTTTCATTACACCACTCAAGTAAACTAAACACAAATACGCGCCACTAAACAATCCAGTATACTGTTAAATTCAGTAGTGCGGGCACTAGGAGAGTAGGGCAGGCCGCAGGTGGCGATTAGTGACTACTGAATAGTGAATGCTGGTAAACGGCTAAAGGACGTACATCTTTCCCGAGCTGCACCATCTGATCCGCCTTCCGCCGCACCTCCTTCGCCTGAAATGGCAAGAAGCAACGCATAAAAAGTAAGGACCGAAATTCCCTGGCGCAGAAACCCTGCACTCCTCCCACCGCAAGGTGTTCGACGAAATGCCGGAGTTACATGAGGCAGGAAGCTACCTTGGCGACGGTGGTCTCGATCCGCTCGTGCTTTACCAGCTGCGACACCATCGTCCTGCCGAGCGACGTGGGAAGGGGCGGGGAGAGGGTTAGCCATGGCCCGTGGGGTCAGGGAGAGAGCGAGGGTGAAACGGAAACCAACGGGAGATGGGTGGAGCGACAGGGTCAGAGAGATGGATACCTGAGCATGGAGACGCGGTGGGCGGCGTGGCGGCCGAGCTTGCGGAAGTTCCCCATGGCGGCGGCGGCGGCAGGAGCGGAGAGTGGCCGGCGGTCAGCGATCAGACGGGTCTGCCTGCCAGGCTCCGTTTGTTTGGTTCTGACTGTGTGCTTCAGTTAGGGCCTTCAGGGCCCAAAATTAGGACGTTGTTTAGGCCACAATTTCTAACAAGGCCTGTGCTACTGTACATCCGTTTTTCTAAAAAAAAGGTTTTCTCTAAAAAAACAAAAAAATGTGTAAGACTATTTGCCCTCACTCCACATCCACTGACCATCACACTGATTTGCAACTTTGGAAACCAAATCACTTCAAAAATAGTTGGCAGTTGAATTGAACAAGCAGCTTAGGATTATCACACTGATTTGCATCTCTGGAAATGAAAATTAACAGGGGTATTTAAGTAGTACTAGTATGCTTCTAGCAACCAAAGTGGAAGAGCAAGAAAAGTTGTTTGATACTGTTTTTAGCTGCACAAATAGTAGAGTACTTTTTTTCATACGTTAAACAATCTGTCATATTTTTCTCAAATGTCATAACCATGAGTTGCGCAACATCTTCACTCAAATTCAGTAAATCTGATAGAGATCACCAGTCTGCTTAAATCTGGAAATGGTTTTTCATTAACCGGTTAAATTGGTTTGGTTTTCTGTTATGGGTTTAATTGGTTCGAGTTGATATGGGCCAAGCCAGCTAACAGTTGGGTCTGGTTTGGTTTTATGGTGGAAAAGATAGTTATGGTTGGGTCTGGGCCTAAACACGCTTTCGGACTAGATTATGAACGCCACTTATGGCTTATAAACCCACCAGACATTCATTGTATTCCTATGAACTTTTATGATCAATAAAGTGTGTTTAGTCTAAAAAAAAAACTATGGTCCAAAACCGGTTCTGTAGATTGGTTGTGTGAAAAGAGTGAAGTCGATTTTAAAAGCCTGGGACAGTCAGTTTCGTCTCGGCCGCTCGTCGACGGCACTAGCGCGCTGCTGCTTCTTGGAACTCGCACTTGGGTGAGTTGTCAGGTGCAACCATGTGCGGTGGGTAACTGATCTCAAACCATAAGCTAAAACCATGGTTCCTGTCAAAAGTTTAGTTCGGATTGGGTGGAGATCGTAAGTAGTTTAGTTTGGGTTGGGTGCTAATCCATAATTAGGTGGGTCAGTTTGGTTTTGGTTGCTTAAATCAGCCACGTGGGTTCAGTTTAGATACAGTTCAGTTCTTCAACCATTGCCAGGTTTAAGTCTGCTAGTAGTATAATAAATTGCTGTTCCAAAGGTAATCAACACCCAGTAAACTGCTAGTAGTATAGTAAGTTTGCTGTTCATCTCAGCCAAGCCTCCACAACTGCATCAGCTGCAAGATCCCCCGGCAACCTGCTCGCCTACCGAATTTCAGCGAAATAATGGCAGCTGAGCTGAACCTATTTCTTTCACGCCCGTTTCTTCCTGCCCCCCTTTCCCAGCTTGGACTTGCGCTGCTTGAACACATGCAAGTACAGCTTCAGCCACAGAAGCGGATAGCACAGTAGCACACCCTGTCACCGCATGTTTGCCAGTAAGTGATCAAGTGAACATTATGATAAAACAGAAGCAGCAGGGATGCAGGGTGTATCTGATTCGTCATCGACGTACCACAAGAAATGAATGGTAGCTCATGGAGAACTTTGCGAAGAATCCTGAGTAGAGGCCCCTCTCCTTCACAAATGGAAGAGCTTGGTACATAGTCCACACTGCGTGCAGATATAGCATGGAGAGTAGAGCACAACAGTGGATTATTAGATTAAGGAAGATTGTTTTTATACGCACAATGTGGTGCGAAAAAGTTTCGGAGCTTACTTTCTCCTGGTCCTACCCCGATTGGATACAGCGGGATAAAGGCAGTGTACCTACAGGTAGGAAGTTGTTTGAGATAAAGCTGTATGATCTGAGAACTGAGGTGCAATGGTCTGAAAAGCCACAGGGGAGCAGAAAAAATTGTGAACCGGAAATAATTCACATAGGATATGACTATTTTACAGTAGGCCATCCGCCCATCCATTTTATACTCATAAATAAAAGAGATTCTATGTACTAGTTCTTTCAGAAAATAATAGAGGTCTTATGCTAATCAGTTGAGTTTATGCTGTGAGTATACTATAATGTGTTCGCGCCGAGCAATGACTCATAAGATAGGGCAGCATTTATAATCAAAACAAAATATAAATGTGAGGATTGATACTGCTAGGGGATGGAACCTGAGGTAAGTCATCCATGCCGGACAAACTTTTAACGTAGTCAGAGCATAGTGAGAGTATCGAATGACCTGCACAATGACAACAATGTATTTAGCGTGGTTCAAAAAACTTCAACTAAAAGGTGGACCTTATGAACTACTCTTAGGGCCATTTTGTGAAGATTCTGAATAAGGGCCATTTTTCTACCGCTAATTATTCCTAAAGATACCACCTACTACTATGTTTGCTCGTCCGTGTCTCCTCAAAAAGTAATCACTGGTCTATTTTCTCTTAACAACTGAACACAATCAGGTTAATACATACAAAAAAACTTTATTAACAGAACGACCCTTCACAGTGACACCATTGATACTAACATTACTGTAGCCATATGAAATTAATTCTACAAACATGGTACAAATTCGAATTAGCCTAGCAACAGATATATGGGTTCAGAGAAGAATCAAAGTTGTACAGTATATTAAAACATGCTTTCAGAGCAGTAACTCATTATATCAGGGCAATGCATCTTAACATAGCCATCAAGTGGATCACAAACATAAGAGAGTAACAAATCTATGTCGTTCTCCATTGTTGTGGTTACTGGTGTCTTCGTGAGGATAAGAAAACTTATAAAAAGGTGAGAAAGCAAGAGGTGATTTTGCGGCCACACCTCAGATATGCTCCAAGCCATAAACGTTATGAACACAGATGGACTGCCCTGAACCTGCATTTGCAACAGCAGAGTGAACTTATCAGCCAAACTCTACAGAGCTAAAATATAGGAAGAGCCGAGAAACTTGTTAAGGCAGTTGGTTCCTGCGTTCATCCCACCTCAGGAATTTGCCGGAGAAGGGCGAGAATGAAGTGAGTCCTCCCTCCCCATTGCAAGAAAGCAAGAAACGGCGAGGTGGGTACCAATCCTGAACAACCAAAACGGCCAACGATGCAGAGTCAATTCACATCGCCAACAAGGGGGAAAATCCAGCAGAAGGCGAAATTAAGTCTAGCTAGTAGTTCATCCACCCCACCGACGGCGGCATGGACCGTTTCAAGAACCGCGCAGGTTTGCAGAAAGCCTACAGAGACGGCAAGAAAATGTGGAGAAGAAGTTATCAGTCCACACCACACGAAATTCAGAATTCAGATGAGAATATAAATTAAGGGGAGGCGGGAGGGCAGCACGCACATATGAGGTCGCCGGCGGCGGCGTACGCGGGGCGGACGGAGACCGGAGGGGCGAGGCAGGGCAGGAGGCGGAGCAGGGCGAGGGACCTGAAGTTCGACGAGGAAGGGGATCGGGAGACGAATTACTAGTTAGTACGGGCGGGAAGGAATCAAGTGATTAGGGAATTCAACTGTTGCTGCTGCTGCTGCTGCTGCTGCTGCTGGGAGGTGATTTGGTTACCATCCGATGGCCTGGACGGAGTTGTAGGCGAGGAGGTAGAGCCGCGACGGGCGAGCCATGGCCGCTGCCTCGCTTCGTTCTCGCCGCTGGCCGGCGAACCTCCCGAGGCGGGGAGACGCTTCGTGTTGGAACAGTGAGGGTTTGTCCTCAGGATACCGGAAGTGGCTGCTGATGAGTATTCACGGAGGACATCTGTGGCTGAGGTTCTGTGCCGTCGTCGCTCCTCGTCTGTACTGAAGAAGGGCGACGATTCCTTTCAGCATAATTCGATCAAAAAAATGGGTTGAAATTTGAAATTATAATTTGAGGGTATTTTTAAATCTGTTCGGTCAAATTGTGCGAAACTTTTCCAGAATAATAAATATATTAGTGTTGATTTCTCAGAAGTTTTGCAAAAAAATTGGACACTCATTTTTTTTGACAGGATTTGATAAAAACATGGGCTGAAATTGTAATTTCAGGGTATTGTAAGATCTGTACGGCCATATTGTGTGAAAAAATTCCAGCATGATCACTATATTAGCGTTCATGTTACCATTTGACCAGGAATTGGTTAAGGGGCCGTTTCAATTGGAGCCAGCAACTACCTTACCATTTTTTTCGGCATTGACTGCGGGCATCGGTGTGTATTTGAATGGTGGCCTGATTTTTGGATTTGCACCAAGATTTTGGTCAACCGTTTAGGTTTTTACATCAACTGTCGGGTGAAGTGGCGGCCGCGATCCTCCGCCAAATAATTGGCACCCCACAATTTGGTAGGGCGACTATACGCACAATACAAACACATATATCAAAAAATGATTTTTTTTCTTTTGTTTTTGGATTGGATTTTTTGTAGCTTACAAATCACCATTTTTTAACAAAAAACTACAAATCTATAGAGGACATGTATAAGTTTTCATAATTTTTTGAACTTCATTTTTTTAAATGCAGGGCTCGATGGAGCCAGGGAGGGCCGATATCTTAGAGGATCTCCAGGCCCTCAACCAAAAAAACTTCACTCCCTAATTTTTTTTATCAAATCACCTAAAAGATAAAAAATCTCCTTTTTTTTTTCATTTATGCACTCGATTTTTTATGCACTCAAATTGATCATTAAACTTTGCATTGTCTAGATGAAGATGTTGTGAGAAATGTATTTTGATGATTCTTATCGGAGGAAGAAAAAGATAACAATTTCGAGATGGTGGTGGTTGCAATCATTCGAGTGGAAGATGGGAGGAGACCGAGACTTGATTCGCAGTTCAGCCAAAGTCGCATTCATTGAGATAGTGCAGAGGGTCATGCCGATCTTTCCAAGGATTACTTTTGGCTGAATCCAATGTATCCAAATAAGATTTTAGCAGCGATTCAAAATGCACAGGGATTTCTTCAAAACCATTGCACAAGCTATTGAGAAGCATGACCCTTGATTCACACCAAGAAGGAATGCAACGGGAAAAAAAAATCATTGCAAGTCCATTGGTTAAGTGTACCACGAAAGTTTGAGTGCTTGCATATGGAGTTGCGGTTGACTACATCAATGAATACATCCGAATTGGGTAAGATACAATCTTCAAGTGTGAATAGATTTACTCAAGTGATCGAGATCTTCAAATTGGACTACTTGAGGGAACCCACTGATGAAGATACAACGAGGCTCATGGCACAAAGTGAAGAGAGGACGCTTGGATCCATTGGACATGGAAAATATGTCATGTGGCATGGCAAGTTCTATTCAGAAGGCCATTTCTCAAGGAAGTTGCATCAGAGAATCTATGGATTTGGCATTCCTATTTCAGATTGCCTGGATCACACAATGACCTCAATGTTATGCAAAGATCTCTATTCTTAAGGCTAGCTGCCAACTAAGCTGCACCTTGCAAACATGTTGTCAATAGCCACAACATGGGATACACCTGCCAATGGCTTCTATTCCCCCTGTGCCAAATTGGTGAAGACAACTCAATGTTTGGACGACAACAAGAAATCTTACTTCACAAAGTGCCAAGAATCCACAAGAAAGGTTGTTGAGAGAGCTTTTGGTGTGCTGCAAAAATGCTTTGCAATTGTTTGTGGGTGCAGCATTTCAGCTCTCGGGTGCACCTGCACTCGTGGGTGAACATTAAAATGAAAATAATAGCAAAATAATTCAAAAAATTGATAGAAGATGTTTAAGTGCGTGATGTTCGTGCCAAATTTCATCGTGTCTGGACATCCGAGTAGCTCTCAACAAACAAGATGAAATTTTGCCCGAACATCACACACTCGAACATCTTCCGTGCAAAAAAAAAGTTCAGATTTTTTTGATTTTTTTTCTACCTTTTTTTAATTTACCATTCACCTTGTGCAGATGAGCCCGGGCTCATAATTGAATATTCATTGTTTGTGGCCTGTTGAGTGTTGAAACCCTAAGATACTATGGCATATCATGACAACATGTATATCTTACACAACATGATCATCAAGGATGATAGAGAAGAGTGGGAGAACTATCAATACATCTATGGTGAGCTCACGAACATCAACAAAAAAACAAGATTCAGAGATTCCTCGCAGCCCATTGAAGGATCGAGGACCAAGAAGCTCGTCACTGTCACCATCTCCAAGATGATCTTTTTGACCACTTGTGGGCAGTTCACGACAAATGATTGTTATTACTTCTATCATGTTTAATTGGATTATTACCTCATTTGAACCGTATTGTGTGCTTGGATTTGAATTTTTAATTGTAAAAAACATTGAGCTTTAAATGTTGTTGAAATATGTGCATTAGATTTATGAAGTTTGAATTAATATGTTGTTCAAATCTAAGTTGGAATGGAGTTCATATGCAAAAAGATGGAAGAAGTAGCAAAGACAAATTTATAGGGGCTTTAGTTTGAGGAGAAGTGCTAGGTGCTACATGTTATAGGGGTCGTTTGGGGAGTTAAGTTTTTGAGGAAGGGCTAAAAATGCTCTTAGGTCGGTTCAATGGTATGATAGTTTGGTTGTAAACGAACAAAATGGAGTCAATTTCAGGCAATCACCCTACATTCAAGAAAAGGAAATTTCGTTTCAGGCAACCACAACCTTTGAGATCTTCCCGCAAAAGAAAAAAAAAACCTTTGAGATCATTGTTCTACAAAAATGACTCTTTAGATAGTTGACATCTGAGGAGCTCCCATACCGACTCTTCTCAGTTCAGAAATTCGGTTAGTAAGGTTGGCCATGCTTTAGTTTTTTTACTAAGAACTATAAGACACGGACTCTTATTAAAAAATAAAACAAAATAAGACACCGACTCATATACCCCTACAACATGCTTTGTTTGTTGAAACATAATGTGCATGCCAGTTTTTTCCCAACATAGTTGCACTTAAGTTGAAACCAGAACAACTGAAAAGGTGAATAAACGAACAGTTTTATATCGTATTAATGGATGCTACCGAGTCTCCACACCATCAGTACTGTCCAAGAGGAACTCCATAATACAACAAACAAATATATTTCTGGAAATTCTTAATGTTTGATTTCAATAAGAGTTTTGCTTCCACTTAATTTTCTCTAGAATCCTTCCTCCTACATAGCCAACGGCTGGGTCTTGATTTAAATCACGTTAATTTCCATCAGTGCCATTCCTTGGTCGCATCCGACCACAATCCTACACAAAACAGTATATTTATCATTACAAATTCCATGTCGGTGAAAATAAATAAGAATGGCACTGCAGAATTTTCTCAAACAAATTATTGGCGGACATGCTTATGAAAGGCTATAACATCTGTGGTGAAATGGAACGTAATGTGTGAAGTAAGTCTCACTCACTGGATAATACTCCCTCTGTTCATTAATATAAGTCGTTTTTAGACTATCCATAAGAGGGTGCTTGGATCCAAGGGACTTATTTTAGTCTGACTAAAAATAGTCTCTTTAAGAGGCTAAAGTTCCAAGCACCTCTGACTAAAGAGGGGCTAAAACTAGTCTTGAGACTAAAATTTTTTAGTCAGGGGTACCCCTACTAAAATGTGGATTAGTCATCTCTCTCCTCATTTAACTCCTTTCTTTTAACACAGGCGAGTTCTGGATTGGAGGGTTTGGAGGATAATAAATGCTCATTAACTTGATTTTAGTCTTTTTAGTATTTAGATCCAAGCATGAATGAGGCTAGCAAGTTTTAGTCCCACTACTTTTAGTCATGAGACTAAAACGTATCCAAGCACCCTCTAAGTCTAAAAAATGTCTTATATTAATGAACAGAGGTAATATTTGTTAAGTTGAAAGTCCAGAAAGATAGTCAACCGCGAGCACCAAAGTTAATTTGGGAAAGAAATGTACATCTAACCATAATTAAATGTAAATAATAGAATAATAGAATAGCATTCACATCCACACATTATATTTTAGAACTTCTAGTATATTTGTGTTTGTACGAAATCACTAACTCACGCAGACTCACAGTTTGGTAACCAATGTTCTACTAACTGAAATAAAAGATGACACAGAAATTTTCTTACCTTGTTAACCCCTTTAGGTATCCAAGAGCATTGACAGCACCGAGATTTAATCCAATGATGTTCTCGAGCCTGCAATATCAGAAGGCCGGCCACCGTCAACTTCAACAAAAAGTGCTAAAAACAATAACTTCAAATCCTAAGCATTTGATTTCAGGTGCTCTATGAAAAACTTGATTTCACAAATTGCGCAACGCACTTTTCAACTACAGAGTTTTGCCGGCAAATTGGAACATATGTTTGGACCATGGCATGCATAGCTCCTTTGATCATGATAAGAGGTAGTTGAGATTGGTTGCCCTAGCAGCAGCATGGACAATTTGGAAAACAAGAAACAACACTTGTTTTAGTCTCACAGGACAGCTCGGTAGTAATTCAACTTCTGTAATATTCAAATTCTTTAATGCACCACACGGATGGCCACTAGTGGAGTTTTGGTACTAGAAATAAGACAAGGCATGTATTTATAAAATAAATAAATAAATAAATAAGTAAGGGGAGGCCAACATTGATTGTTTGATGTTGAACTAGGTTGTAATTTTAACGATCAGTTAGCAAATGAGCTCCGATTAGTGCTACTAATCAAGGAAAATACATGCTTGGTTGGAGGTCAACTAACAATCTTAAGACTTCATGGCTCATGGTGTTAGACATTACATTGTCACGTGCAACAACATATAGGCGCAGACTTGAGTATCAAGTTAAGATATTGAGAGGTTAGACTAGTTAGAGATATTTCTGTTTAAACCTCTCTATCCCAACTCCTGTAATCTCTCTGGCTGTTAGCCACGGCCGCGCCTCCCTCTGTAATTCCTCATCAATCAATATATATCTGCGGGTCTCCATGTATGGAGATTGGAACGCTTCCATAACTTTCTACATGGTATACAGAGCAGGCCCTTCCATCACATCTAGCTAGCTTCCATCGATCTCCCATCACCTCCCTCCCATCATGTCGTCCTCCGCCGTCCCTATCACCTCCGGCCTCAACTACAACACCTCCGAGCCCCTCTCCCGGACGAACTATGTTCTCTGGAGAGCTCAAGCGCGATCCCAGATAATGGGCGCCGGCTTGTTTGGCTATATAGATCAAACCCTAGAGGAGCCTCCCAAAACCATCACCACCAAAGACAAAGATGGCAAGGACCAGGTGATTCCAAACCCTGCCTATGCCCCCTGGCTGATCCAGGATCAACATATCGTCGCCTATCTCCTTCGCAACCTGTCCAAAGAAGTTCTTGTCCAAGTTGCCTCGCTTGAATCCTCACATGCGATATGGGCTGCACTGGCGGCCATGTTTTCTGCCGTCACGTTGTCCCGCGTCAACAACATCCGATCTGCGCTAACCAACGCGCAGAAAGGTACTCAGTCGGCCTCGGCATACTTCGGGCATATGCGCTCCCTCTCCGATGAGCTCGCGGCGGCGGGAAAACCACTCGGGGAGGGGGAGCTCATCTCCTTCATCGTCATGGGCTTGGACATGGACTACCAGCCAATCATCTCCGCCCTCGACGTGCGCACTGAACTTGTCACCATCGACGCGCTCTTCTCCCTGGTGGCGAACTTCGATCAGCGGATCAAGATGTTCCATGGCGGTGGTGCTGGTGGCTTCAAGTCCTCGGCAAACGCTGCTTCCAGGGGTCGTCCAAACGCCGGCAAGGGAGGCTATCACAACCAGAAGGGCGGCGGCGGCCCCCGAGGAAACGGAGGTGGCTACAGTGCTCCCGGTGGCGGCAACTAGGGCACTGGTGGAGGTGGCTACAACGGCATCGGTGGCGGCGGCTACCACACAGGCGGCGGTTCTGGTGGTGGCTACCATCAGAACAATGGAGGAGGAGGCCACTATGGTGCTGGTGGTGGCGGTCACTATCACCAGAACCCCTCTGGTGGCGGCAACAACACTCAGCGCCCTCCCAACAACAACAACAACAAGGGGCGTCACTTCCAAGGGTATGATGGTTATGAGGGACGTTGCCAAATTTGTAAGAAAACAAATCATCTTGCAAAGGATTGTGATTGGCGCTATGCCGATGATCCTAACTCCCAAAGCAAGAAAATTGCAGCTGCAGCTGATGTGTCCTATGGTGTCGATACCAATTGGTATATGGACACAGGCGCCACAAATCATATCACTGGTGAATTGGAGAAGCTGACAATGCATGAAAAATACCATGGCCATGATCAAGTCTACACCGCCGCCAATGGTGTAGGTATGGAGATAAGTCATATTGGTCACTCATTTATCAAAATCCCACACAAAAACCTTGAGCTCAATGAAATCTTGTATGTTCCCAATGCTTCCAAAACTTTGTTATCCGTTCATCGTATTGCTCTTGACAACAATGTGTTTCTAGAGTTTCACCCATTCTTTTTTTTGATCAAGGATCAGGTCACGAAGAAAGTCCTTCATAAAGGTGTTTGTGTGCAAGGCCTCTATTCTTTGCTTCCGCAGTATTGCCGATACAATAAACAAGCCTATGGTGCCATCAAGCTTTCTGTTGAACAATGGCACAATCGCTTAGGACATCCTTCGTTTGCTACTGTTCATCGTATTCTTAGTAGTAACAATCTCCCAGTTGTTGGTGAGAGAAACTCAGAAACAATTTGTGATTCCTATCAACGTGCTAAAAGTCATCAACTACCATATCCTGTGTCTATTAGTGTCTCTACAAAACCTTTGCAACTTATCTTTTCTGATGTATGGGGTCCAGCACCCACCTCTGTTGGTAAACACCAATACTATGTAAGCTTTATTGATGACTTTAGCAAATATGCGTGGATCTATCTCCTTAAGAAATGTTATGACGTGTTTCAAGTGTTTCACAACTTCCAAGCTCTTGTAGAGCGAAAATTCGATAGTAAAATCATTGTTGTACAGTCCGACTGGGGTGGTGAGTATGAGAAACTAAACTCTTTTTTTCAAAAGATAGGTATCTCTCACCATGTTTCATGCCCACATGCACATCAGCAAAATGGCTCTGCTGAACGAAAACATCGACATATTGTCGAAGTAGGCTTGGCCCTATTAGCTTCTGCCTCCATGCCTCTCAAATTCTGGGATGAGGCTTTCCTCATCGCTGTTCATTTTATTAACATGTGGCCCAGTCGCACTATCTCCCATGAAACTCCCACTGAACGTATTCGCCATGTCACACCAGATTACACCGCTCTTTGTATTTTTGGTTGTGCATGTTGGCCAAACCTTCGTCCCTATAGTACTCGCAAACTTATGTATCGTTCCAAACAATGTGTTTTTCTTGGCTACAGTGCGCAACACAAAGGTGTCAAGTGATTTGATGTTTCTACAGGCCGTGTGTATATCTCACGTGACGTTGTCTTTGATGAGACACAATTTCCCTTTGCACATCTACACCCCAATGCCGACACTCTCCTTAGGAAAGAAATCCTTCTTCTCCCATCTCATCTTTCCGGTGTTTCGTGTGTGGGCGATGATATTTGTGTTGACCAAATTATGACTATCATATCTCCTGTTATTCCTGAGTTTACTGTTCCAGGAAGAATCAGCGAAGAAAATGACGTGGAAAACAGTGCATCAGGGGGCTCCAGCGTGCACCCAGGCGATCCGGTGCAATCAACCTCGGGATCGACCCGGCTGGACGCGTCCGGTCCGACCGCATCCTCCTCGGGATTGCTGTCGAGTCAGGCGGCTCGGGGCCCTCCACCATCTTCCGCCCCGCGCCTCTCCTCAGGTGACGCGTGTCGTCCTGCCTCTGCGCTAGGCTCCGCGGGGCGCCGTGCACCAATCAGCGACAGGGAACCAGCCGACCGCGCGGTACGCGCCGGTCCCACAAACGTACGCCAGGCGCCTCACGCGGGCCACCGTGTCCTCTGCGCCAG
This sequence comes from Triticum aestivum, assembly GCF_018294505.1. Taxonomy (NCBI): domain Eukaryota; kingdom Viridiplantae; phylum Streptophyta; class Magnoliopsida; order Poales; family Poaceae; genus Triticum; species Triticum aestivum. The sequence goes on from NC_057796.1 coordinate 384,923,071, forward strand.
GCGGGTCCTCTGCGCCAGGTGAGCCCGACGGGCCCGCTGTTGGATCCGTTGTAGATCCAGTCCGCCCACCCGGATCCTCTGCGGCCTCACCCGTCTCTCTATCTGCTCGCCCTGCCACAGCAGATCCGGCGGGTTCTGGTGCTGACGATGCCTCGGGATCGACCACTGCTGCTGCTGGATCTTCTGCGGCTACGCCACCACTCGTCTCCACGCCTCCTCGTACACGTCTTCGTGACGGCACAATACAACAGGTCAACTACAAAACTAAGTATGGCCTAGTTTTTTCTGTTTTCACAGGTGAACCTCGCACCATTGATGAGGCTCTGGCTGACCCTAAGTGGCGGATGGCAATGGAAGAGGAGTTTCATGCTCTTCAGAAAAATCATACATGGCATCTTGTTCCTTCCCGTCCAGGTCGTAATGTCATTGATTGCAAATGGGCGTACAGAATCAAACGCAGGTCCGATGGTACTATTGATCGGTATAAAGCCAGACTTGTTGCCAAGGGGTTCAAGCAGAGGTATGGACTGGACTATGAGGACACCTTTAGTTTTGTTGTTAAAGCTGCCACCATTCGCCTTGTTTTATCCATTGTTGTGTCCAGAGGATGGAGTCTTCGACAGCTAGATGTGCAGAACGCGTTCCTTTATGGTGTTCTGGAATAGGAAGTGTATATGAAGCAACCTCCTGGGTTTGAGGATAAACATAAACCATCTCACATTTGCAGACTTGACAAATCTCTTTATGGACTCAAGCAAGCTCCACGTGCATGGTATTCTCGTTTGAGTTCTAAGTTGCACACCCTTGGCTTTACTCCCTCTAAGTCTGATACATCCCTGTTCATTTACAATAAGTCACAGATAGCTATCTTTGTACTCATTTATGTGGATGATATCATTGTCACTAGTTCATCAAATGAGTCAATCACAACTCTTTTGAAAGATTTGAACTCAGAGTTTGCTCTTAAGGATCTTGGAGATCTTCACTATTTTTCTTGGTATTGAGATCAAAAGGAATGCAGAAGGTGGCCTTCATCTCTCTCAGGAAAAATATGCATCTGATCTTTTGAACAAGGCTGGGTTGCAGGGCTGTAAACCATCTCCAACACCACTCTCCAGCTCAGAAAGATTGTCTCTTGCCGAGGGGGTTCCTCTGAATCCAAAGGATGGCACCAAGTACAGGAGTTTGGTAGGTGCACTCCAGTACTTGACACTCACCAGGCCTGATATTTCTTTTGCAGTCAATAAAGTGTGTCAGTTTCTTCATGCACCTACTTCAGCCCATTGGGCTGCTGCCAAACGCATCTTGAGATATGTAAAGCACACCTTGGGTGTTGGACTCACTTTCAGCAAGTCATCCTCAACACTTGTTAGTGCATTTTCTGATTCTGACTGGACAGGTTGTCTGGATGACTGACGGTCCACAGGTGGTTTGCAGTTTTCTTTGGACCTAATCTCATCTCATGGTGTACCAAGAAACAGGCAACTGTCTCTAGGTCAAGTACTGAGGCGAAATATAAGGCGTTGGCCAATGCAACAACCGAAATTATATGGGTTAAATCTATGCTTAAGGAGCTTGGAATATGTCACATACAAACTCCATGTCTTTGGTGTGACAATCTTGGTGCCACATATCTCTCTGCTAATCCTGTCTTTCATGCAAGAACTAAGCATATTGAGATTGATTATCACTTTGTTCGAGAAAGGGTTGCAAGCAAGGAGTTGGAGATCCGGTTTGTTCCTTCAAAAGATCAAGTTGCAGATGGTTTCACAAAGGCCTTGGCTACAGGACCGTTTGAAGAGTTCAAGCGTAATCTAAACTTACAAAGCTTAGATTAAGAGAAGGCGTTAGACATTACATTGTCACGTGTAACAACATATAGGCGCAGACTTGAGTATCAAGTTAAGATATTGAGAGGTTAGACTAGTTAGAGATATTTCTGTTTAAACCTCTCTATCCCAACTCATGTAATCTCTCTGGCTGTTAGCCACGGCTGCGCCTCCCTCTGTAACTCCTCATCAATCAATATATATCTGCGGGTCTTCATGTATGGAGATTGAGACGCTTCCATAACTTTTTACACATGGGACAATTTACTTTCAGACAAGCGCTTTTGTTTCTCTGGTCTGGTGTTAAAAATCTCTGAATGTCTTTCTTTTTATTTGTTGCTCCGAACTTTGTACTGTTTGTTTCCATCCTGTATGGAAATTGGAGGGGAAACCCTCTTTCTAGGCAATAATCACTTTGATGCGTCCATCAAATGCTTTTTGGAGAAACAGGCCAAATAAAAGTTAATCTATATCATCTGACTAAGATCGAGTCTGCATTATCTTGGTGTAAGACTGTACATAAGTAGAAATAAGTACCTGTATGTATTGCTATGACACATCCAGCTCAAGATTCGCACGGTCCCATCAAGCGATCCAGTAACTAGTGCCCGAAGTTCTGGGTGCCAACAAAGAGCACTGATACCCTTTTCATGTCCTTCGAGCGTATCGACGCAACTGTCCGTCTCTAGGTCCCAGATCTTATTGAATAAGAAAGTGAAGCAACATATTAGTATTCACATTGGCCACATGCATCTTTCGGATGCAGAGGCCGGGGGTAAGCCTCCTTTTCCAAAAAATATATATATATTAGTATTCACATATAAATGCAAATGCATTGTTCTGTCAAGAAGCCATATGTAATACCTTTGCGTCACCATCTGAAGATCCACAAATCAAAGACTGCTGAAAATACCGTGGGTGGTAATGAACAGAGAGTACACCATCCGGATGCTCATCCCACGTGATGTTGCAAGTTTCAGAGTGAATATTCCAGATCTGTAAATTGCAGGCATTTGCTCTAAAAAAAGATAAACAAATTTGCAGGCATTGGGTAGTGCAGTCCAAGGCCCAAAGAACATAGATTTCGATCAAGAACCGTGCATAATTTTGTTTATCAGATTTAGTAGAGGAAATAAAACCTTGACTGTGTGATCCAAGGAAGCACTCGCGAAGCTTTCGCTGTGCCTCGGGTTAAACATTACTTGTGTGACTGTGTCATCATGCCCCTCAAAAGTTCGGGTACACTGCCATTCGTTCGCCCAGTCCCAAAGCTTAATCTTGTGGTCATCAGACGCTGACAGCAGAAATGAATGAGTTGGATTCACCACCAGACACATGATGCAATCATCATGAGCTTCTTCGATCATGTAAACTTCTTTCATGGTATTATAATTGTACACATAGATGCACCCGTCATCACCACCAACCACAAACCATCCCTCTCGTTCAATGAATTTTGCAGAATATACTGCAACGGGCAAGATAATATCAGAACTGTAGTTCTCGTAGGTGATCACTGCTACTGGTTTGAAGTTCTAAAAGTTCATGACGAGGCCAAGTTATTTGTAAGAAAGGTGAATAATGTTAGGAAGCATGCCTGATTCTCTAGTGACTTCAATGGAGTTCACCTCTGCCTGCACACGAAGAACATCATTTGATCATTTCTAAATGCTCAGTCCACGGTCTAGCACACTATACTAACCACGGAAGATGACAACACACCTGAGTTTGGTAGTTCCAAATGCAAACATGACCCCTCTTGTTGCTCGTCAAGATCCTGCATTTGATGATGGGAAATAGAAAATCAGAGCGGAAATCATCGTCTGGCTCACGAATTAGCAGCACTCACCATGGTTCTGTTGGATGGACATCTACAGACAACACCTCCCGGTAATTAGGACCGTCTATGATCTGACCCATGAAAGAACCAACGGAAGTTAGAGAAAGTTCTGATAGTCCAGTAGAAAGGAACAGAAAAAGACAGGTCACTACATTCGAAGCCAAACTAAAAAACTAAGACAGTGCAAATATTAGATATTTACCATGATCTTGACTGAACTAACCTGGTCGTTAGAGATAGTTTCAACTAGTGGTTCGCAAGCAACCTCAACTTTTGCCTCTTGCACCTCATCACCGGCGGTGTCAAGGAACATGGCCACGGAAGCTGGGTCGACACTGTCGAGGTCCTCATGGTGTGCAATACTGCTTTGTAGTATCAAACCATCGTCGCTGTTCGACGGTGGCGACTTCTTCTGTTGGCGCATTATCATAGTGAGAATGTAGGTGCACTTTGGCGGGACCACGCCACACAATGGTAGCTTTGTAAGGTACCTCCTTGGGAATTTGGTTTCAAGCCTGAAGGCAATACGATCATCTCTGTTGTTTATTAGGTAAAGCGAGCTGGAGGTCAACCTCTTTGGCCCAATAGGGAAGTTTATCCGTTGGGGTTGCAGGCTGAGAACGTTATTGGAGTCTACCTGCGAAAGTCTGTTGAGCGTGTCCATAATTTTTTCTATGGATGGTCTCTTGCGCCGACTAATCTCTACACACTCCAGTCCAATGTTGATGCATGCTTTTATTTGCTTGAGGCAATCTGGATCTAGTGACGGGTACTCTGAGGCTATGCGCTCCTCTGTCCAATTATCGCGTACCTACGTACAAAGTTGGAATTATGATCCACTGAGACAATAGAAAACAAATGTAACATAAGGTCCTAAATTTCATCCTTGAAATCATCAAGTCCTATTTTATCTTACATTTTTAATAAATTTCACTGCAGATGGTTCATTCCCGGGACAATTTTTCTCTCCTGTGCTGGTCTCCACGATGAGTAGGCCTAAACTGTAAATGTCTGACATGGTGGAGATTTCACCTCTGTATAGATATTCTGGAGCTATGTATCCACTGAATACCATCAACATTAAGGGCATTACAAGCATTACCAGAGAGGTTAAAGTGCAATTTACTTCATAACAAACGGACTATATCTTATCATAGTTTATGACTGACTTACTATGATCCCACGATATTTTGTGAATTCATCCATGTTTGTTCTTGACCGAAGATTCTCGAGAGACCGAATTCCGCAATTTTCGGCCGCATGTAATTATCCAACCATATGTTTTCTGGCTTGAGATCCATATGAACAATAGGAATGCTATGTAGAAAGAGTAAACCCTTGCAAACCCCTTTAATTATTTTGAATCGTGTCTCCCAGTCCATTTTCTTGGGTACTTCTGACAAAGTAAAACAATAAATTGTTTAAGCACTCTAAGATCATTACATCCAATAGTATTTGTTTCGTTCAATCCTAACAATAAAAGATTTATTAGCAGATGCAAATTTTGAGTTAAATATTAGCATAATATATATTACACAGTCGCTCTGGAGTTAAAACTCCTCCAAGCCATAGACTTGGGATTGATGTAGATGACAAATATATTTACTAATACTGTCTTAGAACAGTTCTTACACGACCTCTTGGCTTAGATATCATATCAAATTGTATGCACCTAACAACTTCACTCAAAAGCTCGAGCTATAAAAAAAATGGACAATCTATTTCAACAAAAAATAACTATACTTGATTTCCCCTTCTGATAGTTTGCAATACTTCCCTGTTTGGTCATTCTATACTGGTAAATAAATAAAGGAGTATGTATAACAAGCCTGCCCAAACTCCAATTAATAGTGTAAACATTACATGAACTAAACTAGAAACACAAAATATACTGGATAGTGTATTGCATACCAAAAAGATTCCTCTGAAGGGTTCCTTCAGGTAAATATTCATAGCAGAGTAAACTTTGAAAGATGTCTGCAGCAATATATTTTCCATTGTTAAACACCACTTCCTTTTGTCCTTCATAGCAATAGCCAAGTAAGGGGAGCACATTTTCATTTTTGAGGGCCATATGATTTTGAACCTCGTTAGTAAACGCTTTGTCACGTGCCACTGGCGAATTTTCCGCAAGTTTAGTCACGGCAATCACTTCGCCATCTTCTAGAATTCCCTGTTTAACCTCATATTGAATCTATATTGGCATCCTTTTCCAGCATCCTTTGAAAAGAGAAACTGGTAGGTAAAGTCATACCTTATAAACTGTTCCGAATGCACCAGTGCCAAGTCTTCGCTCCTCAGAGAACTGACCCGTAATATTCCTCAATAGTTGCAGTGGCAACTCATTCCGTTCAGCACTCGCAGCGCCGATCTTGCCATCATCAGTTTTACCACTGCTGGAGTCGGCGGCCATTTCTGTTGATCAAAATGGTTAAAATGTCTGCTTTCTTTCAAAGATGTCAGTGGTTAATACGTAACACTGATGTGAAAATTTGACGTCTCTTTCATGCGGAGTGTCTTATTCTTAGCATCCTAACACAGTAAGGTACGACTACAAGCAAGGCACGCCATCCATTGACCAACGCTCACAAACATTACACGGCTGAGCACGTGACTGGAACTGCGAGAGACAAATATGAATTTTTTTTTGGGGGGGGGGGGGGGGGGGGGGGGGACAAATATGAATTTATAAATCTCGCAAATGTCATCTGCGTGTACCAGCAAACAATGTAAAGGGAGCGTCAGGGCATGTACAATGATGTACGGAGCTGTCTAGAAGGGGTTACAGCTAGGATCACGCCCCCGACCCACCCCTACCGCAGGAGACTGGGGGAAAACCCTAGCACTGCGGGGCCCACGACCCTCCTCCCTCCTCGTCGTCGCCGGGCAAAGCCCAGTTGGTGTCGCTGGCGGCGGGCCTCTCTCCGCTCTGCTGGTGGGATTGGCGCGGGCGGTCTTCTCGGCGGTTGGCGGGGCATGATGGCGCATGCTCGGGCTGCGACTGCAGGCTCCCGTGTGTGCCGCACGCCCGCTATGTCCCTGGTGGCCGCATGGATGGCCGCTCGGGCGCGCCTGAGGCGGCCGCATGCCTCGATCTGGCCGCCAGTGACCTGGGTGGCGTGGGGCTGCCCTCCGGCGGCAGTTGCCAGCCCTGCTTGGGGCTCCCCTCTGATGGCTGGTGCTGGCCATGGCTAGGGTTCTCCGGTGTGCTGGGTTGGTGTGCTGGTGGCGGCCTGGGGGTGCACGGGTCGTGGGTGTCGGTGTGGCACGGCGTTTGTTCCTTGCCAGTGGGGTGCGAGTGGCGGTGAGTGCCTTCCTTCTCCTAGGTACGAGCCGGCGGCGAGCTCGTCGCGGTTGCTACGATTTAGGGTTTGTGCTCGGGTATACTGGATTTGGGCCCGAGGCGGATCGGAGCTCTTGCTCCGGGTAGTGAGGTGGGTTCGGTCCGGGGTGTGCTCGCGGGTGGCGCTTTTGCTCTCCTCGTGGGTGCGGTGGTCAACGGCGGTGGTCGGGATACTGTTGGTTGGTGAACGGATTAGTGCTGGTGACCATGGGCATGGCGTCATGTGAGCTCGCCTAGCCATGGGCTCGAGGTTGGCTCGCCGACGGCCGTCGATAGTCTAAGAATCGTGCCCCCCCCCAGTCCACCGGACATTGGCTGGGGACGCACGTGCTGGTGCCTCCAAGGGTGGAGGCGCCTACCCAGATTAGGGGATTGGTGTTGGGATAGGAGTAGATAGAGTGTCGTCGCTCTTCCTACCGTGGTTGCGTGTATTGTGATGTGAGCGGCGTACGGTATCTCGCGATAGGGATGTTGAGGCGGCAGCTTCAGATGGCGGTCTTGTTGGAGATATGCCCTAGAGGCAATCATGTATGATGATATTTCCTTGTGTTTATGAATAAAGATAGTCCTTGGACATAATCAATGATGTGTATCAGCAAGTACGTGACTTGTTTGTGGGATCATGCATTGTATGATGACTGTCCTAAAAGGTCCTTAGTCGAAAGGTTAGCATATGACACGGTCGATGGCTTGGTCTCACTAGCCATGGAGCATTGGATGCTAACCGGATAATATGGACTCGGAAGGATCTGGTCGGATATGTAGTCGGATCCGAGTCGAGATAAGGTCTGAGTCGGACAGACCCAACCATGAGACGCAGCGATATGTCATCGGTGAGTCTCTAGTACAACATACGTTCTATGTCCTAAGACCTGAGCTGGCGCATGTACTTAGGATGGTGACAGACCTGCTTCGGGCCAACCAAACGCTACTCCGTGACTAGGTAGTTACAAAGGTAGGTTTTGGGCTTGTCCAGACCCATGCTGCGAGACATGGTCGAGCAAGATGGGATTTGCACCTCTGATTAGGAGAGATATACTCTTTGCCCCTCGCGTGATCCGACCAGGATAAGCATGGCCATGCGACAAGGATTATGAGATAATCCGGTTTGTGGTCGGCATCACAGGAACGAGAAAGAGGTCGGGCTAGCACAAGGATGACAGACTCGCCTTGAGCCCGACAACATATATCGTGTGGCAAAGAGAACAGAAGTGTGATGTACAGGTTCGTCTAACCAGCTTCATCGGGCACTTGGAGTCGGCACGCTTTGCTAGAGGCCGCTACCGACTAGCTGAGTCGGATGTGATCTGACTCGCGACCAAGTGAACAAGAACCTAAGGGGTCGCGCGCTTAAGGGAAGGAACCTGTGAGGCTGGGTCCAACTCCACCAGTCAGATGTGATCCTACTCGGACTTGGATCCAAGCCGAACAAACTTTAGGCTTTAGGATCCGTGTGAGGCCCAAGTGTTGAGCCCACGACGGACGCCTATATAAAGTGGGGGTGTGGCACACTCATTCGGTTGATCACTTCGGCGTTGTCACTAGGGTTTGCATGTGTTGCGAATAGCCACCTCCACTTGCCGCCGACTGTGTGATCAGATCTAGCAGTCCGCCGCACGGTGTTCCTCCTGCACGCGCTGATACCGTTAGAGGCGGTGCACCTGCGCCACTCCGGCGAACCTGTACGTGGGATCCGACGACCGGCCGTTCGAGGGAGATCGGACGAGGAGGAGACGATCCACGCGGACGCGCTGCCCCAACTCTTCTTCCGCTGCACGGCACTGCGCGTCTAGTGGTAATGATCTATGATCCATCTCCCGTAGCATGTTCTTGGTTGTTCTGCGCGTAAGAAATTTTTAATTTGTAGTCAACGCACCCTACCATAGATCCCAACAGTGGTATCAGAGCCTCTACTATAGGATTTGGATTCAGATCGTATGCATATTAGATATGTGGGGGCGGCAGATGAGATATGTCATCGTTTATGAGATCGGCTATGTGCACGGTTGATGAGATCAACTGCACATGGGGTTCGATGTGGCTATGTTTTCTGATGATCGGAATTGATGAGGTCGTGACACAACCTACCCCTACCGGTCGGTATCAGCCATCGAGGTTAACAGTGAAACGTAAATCCGAATCTGACTCGCGATGATCGATAAGATCAGAAAAATCGGCATGATCGGAGTACAGATGGGATCTATGATTTCCGAAAACGTACCCGCCGCCCCCTCCCGCCACGCGTACACACACTTCTGCCCCCCCCCCCCCCCCCGCGGCTATAAAAAGTCACCCCTCCTCGCCGGTGGACGCACTCTCCTTCGCCCCGCAATCCCTCTCTCTCGTCACTGGCGCCCCATCCCGTCTCTCTCTCCCCCGCCACCAGCCTCTGATGGATGAACGTTTCCCCGCGACGGTGCGGCGGCCAACGGCTTCAGCCGCCGCACCCTGCACGAGTGGGAGGCATACCTCCTCCACGAGGCCAACTACCCGGCGCCGCCTGACATGCACGCGCCGGGGCGGTGGAGGCTCAGCGCGGAGGCGTTCCAGTCCCCCCGTAGCCCGACGCCGACCACCCCGACCACTTCCACGACGAGATTGCGCGCGTCCGGGCCTCCCTGCCAGAGGAGGTGCGCGGCCGCCCAGAGTACGCCGCCAACAACCACGCTAGCTGGACGGCGTACTTCCAGCGCCGCCACGAGGAGCAGGTCGCCTCCACCAATAACGCGCCGTTGAGGGGGCGCCACAACGCCGATGGCCGCCGCCTGTCGTGGGGCGTCCCCGGGCGGACGCAACACTACATCCTCGAGCACCTCGAGGGCGGCAACCAGCCGCCGCTCCAGTACCCGGCTTCCCCGGTGCCTCTCCACCGCCGGAGCGGCGACATTTGGCTGCCGAGGCGGATGGCGGGTGGGTCGTCCTCCTCCTCTTCCCTCTCCTCCGGCTCGCCGGCGCTCGCCAGCGTCAAGGCCGAGCCCGTGGAGACGCCGCTCGGCTGGCGCACCCGCGGCAGCGCCCTCGTCATCAACAAGGGCGGCCGTGGTTCCTCCTCCTCCCGCCTCATCAAGCCGAAGATGGAGTCGGGGCTCGTCGCCATGAAGAACGAGCACGACGACATGGCCGCCGCCGACGAGGCCGCCCTCAAGTGGGTGCGCGAGGACTACGTCAAGCTGAAGATCGAGCGTCAGCGCCGCGCCCTCAAGATCGCCGCCCGGCGCCGCGACCGCGACAACAACGGTGTCATTGTCCTCGAGGACAGTGACGACGACGCACCACCACTACCAACCAAGCCCGTCCGCCAAGGCGACGCAGGACAGGGGTGCAGCAAGGACGGTGGCGACGTGAAGGGGGAGACCGACGACGGCGGCGACTACAGCGCCTTCGACGCGTTCTTCGGCTTATAGGAGGGGCGGCGGACGGCGGCGCAGTAGTTCTTTAAATGTTTTTAGTTTTTGAATTATGTTTTTAAGTTTTTATGTACAAATATTAATGAAATTGCCTAGTTTGGCCGAATATGTGTCGTGTTTGGCCGAGTTTATTTTTCAGAAAAACGGCGTCTGGGTTGGGCTTGGGTCGGCGATTGGAAAACCGACCGCCCCCACGCTGACATTTTCGCCGGCGCGCCCCAGGCGACTATTTCAAGCCTCTATTTCAAGCCCCTGAGGGGCCGAACAGCTGGAGATGCTCTTACACGCTGATCTGCTGGTGGTTGCGGTGACCGTCAGACGCATGGGGTCGCCGTTTATCGGGTGTGGGCGGGTGGCGACGGTTCGACTAGTTATTGCATGGGCGTGATGATGCGACACTCTATCGGGCTAACGATTTGCATCCGGCCGGTGGCCGGGGCATACGATGACAGTGCTCACGGGCACCACCTCCTGCTTGAAGGTGTCGTTTAGGCAGTGTGTTGGCTCACTTGCCCATGCCAAACTTTGTGGGGGGGGGGGGGGGGGGGGCTTTGATGCTTTAGGGGGTAAGAAGACATTGGTGCTTTGCAGCTCACCTCTTAAGGCATCGTTCTAGTAGTTGCCGATGTTATGCTTGGTTGATCTTATGGTGCAAGGATGGTTGCTAGAGTTTGTGCTCCGAGGATGTGGTATGGGTTCTCAATCAAGTGGCGATCTGTTGCAATATCTCCATTTGAAGCTGGGTTAGCGAGTCGTGATCCTCCTTAGATCATCTCGTTCATGTATGATGCCTCCCACTTTCTTTGAGAGGTGTTGTTGGGTGGCAACAAGACGGCCAATGCCGAAGGCACTCGCCTTGCTTGGTTAGATAAAAATGGAGGTCTATTAACTCTGGTGGTTGGTTGGGCATTCGAAATCACTGATGGCGAGTTGGTATTGCATCACCTCTTGTGTTGTTGTTGTTGCTGATGTGCTCCTCATGAGGTTTGGGTGTTGCGGTTGTGTGTGTGTGTGTGTTTGTGAGGTCAGTCTGGGTTGTAACGGTTCTTCTTCTTCATCAATAAAATGCAACATCGTTGCTTTTCGACAAAAAATACTTTAAGTTTTAAGTTTGTTCTAAATCAAACATATTAAAATCTGACCAAATTTATTGAAATATACTAATATTTACAACACCATATTTGTCTCATTAGGTTGGTCACAAAACATATTTCATGTCACACACACACACACACACACACACACACACGAAGTTTGACTTAAAACTAACCTTGAACTTCAAGAATTTTGTAGTGGAGGGAGTAATGTTAAGTTTTTTTTTTGTGAAACAGTAATGTTTAAGTTTCTCTATCATGAAATGTTCAACTTTGTAACGGTCTGTAATATTTTAAACCATGCAGAGACTGGTGTGGTTTTGCCATTCTACATCACAAAGAAAGACTATATCCAAGGTAGAACTAACCTGGAAGTGTAACCTGGAGGCCTCCCCTGAGACGAATGGTTTCCGCATCGAAGAACTGTCAAGAACAAAATATACAATTAGGCCAATAAGTTCATAAAGAGCAGGCATATGTTTTCCTTACTTATCTGGGGAGTGAATACTACGAACGGACACTTCTCAACATGGCCTTGTTAGGGCATCCAAGGAGACTCTCAAAGCTTCGGTGTATGTCCGGATTGTGGTGTTCATATCGTTTATGGCAACTTTTGTCATCCAATAGGGACCCTTATTAGTTCACGAAGTGATCCGGACGTCCGTATTTCGGCAAATCCACGACAAACGTGGAAGAGCTTTGCGGGAGTCTGGATATGCACTTGACCAATACAAAGCCTCCGCGTGGTCCTTCTCTCTTTTCTCTCTCTCTCTCTCTCTCTCTCTCTCTCTCTCTTCACATGCATGGTCCCCGCCCATCTCTCCTCTCAACCGTACGCCACACCACAATATCCTACCACATGCATGGTCCCCACCTATTTTCTCTCCGCCCAATTGGATTACTTTGTGAATAACATTGGATGGCTCCCTCCTGCATCATGTCCGCCGACCATGTCCGGACATAAAAACGGATATATACAGAAGTCATTTGCGGGTAAGCTTTGGAGATACCCATACGTCTAAAAAAGAGAAAAGCAAAAGGTCTTACTGGCTAGCACCATCGGTAGTGGGTTAGCCAGCCTGACTTCCAATCTTACTTCTACTAATTGCCTGTGCGTTGCAACAGAGTCAAACATATTCTAGTGGTTCAACATCAATCTTGTCCGACATATACCTTATACCCATCATATTCTAGATTTTGGTAAAAAAATAAATTATAGTAGGCTAGAAAAGTTTCGGTTTAATTAGGTTTTGGTAAATTTGATTTGATTTGGATATGGGTAGGGAAAGGTAAGAAAAGCTTTGATCTAGTTGAGATTTTTGTAAGAATTGGTTTGATCGAGTTAATGCAGTATGTAATTTGGCAAAGCACCGATTTATTTTAGATTATTCCAAATTAGCCTATTTATGTTGGTTTTTATTTTGTGCCACATCGATTGAGATTACCAAAAATTAAGAGGAAACCAAAAGGGGAGGGACGTGGGGAGGAAAAAACCAAGAGAGAAGGTAAGGTGAACCTACCAACTTCCATTAATAGTTGAAGTAAATATAGTTGGCTAATTTCTACTATAACCACCCGTTCCTATGCCTAATAAGAATTTCATGGATAAAAGATCGGCCAATATTCCCTAAAAAAAGATTGACCAATCGACTTTCAATCTTCGGGGAAAACTTTGGTGGCCTGTAATCATGTTTACAACCTGGTGGATCTGGAAGAAGCACAACGCTCTTTCTTATCTTCATCGAGGTGGAAACCAATATTGAAAGCATGCTTGCACGATCAGGGTGAAGGCAAGAGAGACGGTGCCCAACATTTAGGCGTGTAGCGTTGTAACTTTAGGGTGTTGGCCATTCCATGGACGTATACATAAGCATACTTTTCCATCTATTAATCCATCAAGACGCAAAACATTCTGTGTGTTTTCTAGAAAAGTCTTGAGAAACCGATCGTATGGCAAATTAACAATTTTATTGCAACATTGGAACTTCAGCCCTATAGAAAAGATGGTCTGTTACCAGTTAAACTTCTCGAGACTCAGGAGCCTGTTAGAATTCTTCGTTTTTAGGTCATTTTGGCATGACTAGCAGTTTTTAGGTCATTTTGGCATGACTAGCAGTTTTTAGGTCATTTTGGCATGACTAGCAGTTTCAGGTAAGATAGGACAGAAGTGTAAGTGTGGCACTACAAATGTATGTGCACTCTATCACGAGCTGGACCGCTAGTATGTTTTGTTCGTACGTACTATAAAGTACTCCCTCCATCCGAAATTATAGTGCTAGGTACATCCGTTTGAGCGACAAGTAATTTCAGACAGAGGGAGTACTAGAAAGTAAGTCTACTACGCATATGTATCTAATGTTTCAGAAGAAATATTTTCAAATCAGGACATTGTCTCTTGTGTGGATATCGCTGTATCTCTTGGGTGAGTATGAAGTCAGGGTATGATAATAAGATATCGTGCTGCTAATAAGATTATTTCTTTTCTCGCATTTTTTTTATTTCTTCTAGTAAAGGAAATGCCAATATTCTCATATGTGATCTCACCTGTTCTGTCTGCCGCTCTAGGTTACCCATCAGTATTTCTGTCTGTTCCAATCTAGAGACAATGGACTGTATGGCGGGCCTTTCTTGTCGCTCACGCTTCATGCATTCCAGTGCTATCTGAATGCATGTCTTGACCTGTTCACAATATACTTCGAGTTGTCTAGGTGGCAATGTTGCGCGCATCTTTTTTCTCCAGTTGCCATGTACCTGGCACCGGAACATGATGTTATACCCATCTATAGCACAAACAAGGCAAACATGTTTTTCCAAAAGTGACGGTAATACTAGTATGAAGAACCTTTTGTCCTTACATGCTTAATAAACATTTTCTCTTTCATGTCATCAATTTTGGAGTAGCCTTCACGTCCAGCCATTAACTTTGCAATTATAACACCCAAACCAAATATGTCAAACTCTTTTGTCATCAGTCCTTGCTGCACATACTCTGGTGGCAAGTAGCCCCTGCATGTCATTGTACATTAAAAATATTATTCGGGTCAGGTAAAGAAACATAATATGTCCAGGCAATGTAAAAAAATGTCAAAAATTTGAGTTAACTAAAAAATTGTTTATATATGAATCTAAATTCTGAGAAACTGAGCCCATGGTGGTGTGCAATTTATGCATACTGACACTAGTAATTATGAAAAACACAACAATAGTATAATACACTTTTTTTCTGGGTAATCATAGAATACAGTGTATGCAAAATATTGGTAAACTGAGAAAAACTCATTTGAAAGATTATTATTCCAGAATGACTCGCAGACCCTAGGAAGGTCTTCACGTTATGCCGAAGATAATGATGGCTCCATACCAGGGCGCAGATGTAGCCCCTTGTCATCTTTGGCTCCTGTTTTTATGTTAGAGTTGTGTCGAATATTGTGTACAAGGTAGGTTACAGTTAGACTCTGAGTAGTATTGTGTTTACATAGGATATGGAGTCGTGTCCTAGTAGGACATTTGTATCCTAGGCCTCTTATATATAGTGGGGGTAGACACACGATGTAAGTATGTAACCTATGCCAACATAATAGCACCGGAACGCAGTGGAAGCCGGCAGCTTGTGCCGGTGTCCAGGGCGACCGGGTGCGGTATTGTAATGGTGTCATGGGGAGGAGCGCCCATAGTCAGGCCCCGGGGATGTAGCCATATCGCTGAACCTCGTTAACAAATCTCGGTGTCGTGTTCGTGTGATTGCTTGGTCCTCAGATGATCGACGGTATGCCTCGGATGATCGACGGTATGCCTCGGATTTATTTTAACAAGTGGTATCATGACAAGGTTTCGAAGAGGCGATGGATCGTTGATCTAGAGGTGAAACTACGGAGGCTGCGGGATTGAAGATCGAGTTATGTGTTTCGTCGGAATCGGTTGCAAGTAATGCGTCTTATTTGCTGGTGCGATCAGAAAGACGACAACGTATCCGATGGAGTCAATCACGGAGCAGCACAACGCACGCGGAAGACGACAGCGCACGCAACAACAGGCAACATCACACAAGCGCGTGGCAGCAGCTGGTGACCTAGCAGGCGGCGGGGGCGATCTGATCTTTTTGGTCAGGGGGGTTGACCGAGCAAGGGAGTGCGGGGGGCGCTCAAGGCCCAGCGCGGAGCGAGAGCTTGAGGCCCAGGTCTGTGGAGCGAGAGCTTGAGGCCCAGGTCTGTGGGGTTGACCGAGCAAGGGAGTGCGGAAGGCTTGCGTACAGGGGCAGTTAAAAAAAGGCTTTAGTGCCTGTCGACACATGCATACGGAACTTGCTTGCGTACAGGGGCAGTTGAGAGATGAAACAATTTGTCTTGCTGCTAGAGTACACGTACAAGTACTGGGCAATGGATATGAAAAATTATGGTGCAAGGAATAGGTATTTTGCATGGAAGTTTTTCTGTTAAGATTGTTCAGAGGGTTCAAAGAGTATGTGGAGAGGATGGCGACGTGGGGTTCAAAGAGTATGTGGCGAGGATGGCGACGTGCATATAAGGCTTGGAGGAGTCTGGAGTTCGTCGTGGCAGGATCATGCATACACAGGGCATCATGCAAGGCATGTAGATGTGCGGGCGGACGCAGGGTAGAGCATGGTTGCAGCCGAATAAGATCGGCTTGGTCGGACAAGCTAGTCTGACAGATCGACTTGGATGTCGGTTGGTACAGAAGATGGTGGTGAGATCGGCGTCGGCGACATAGGAGCGTGATACTGATGGTGACCGATTTCTGGGCGTGGAAACACGTGGTGCACATGCCCGAGGCTTGTGCGGCTTCGACAAGACTATGGCGCGGGATTGATTCAAGGTGTTGTATACACGGAGCTTGAAGTCGATGAGGCGCAGCGGGGTACTGATTCTCTACCATGAAGTCATGTTGAAGGTGGAGCTGAAGTCTGGAAGACTTCACTCAGTGCCGATTGAGGGGCTACGGCGTAAGTCGACAGAGAGTCAAAGCCTATTCAGCAGGAAAAAAGCGAGGGACACGTAGTTTGGACTAGAGCCCAGTGGTCTGATGGAAGCGTGAAACTCGTCATCGGTCGGTGATGATCGGTGGTACTCTGCAGTGGGGGTTGAGTGGTGTGGTTTCGCAACCCTTGAGACTCGACCGAGACAGCGGAGGCTCGACGCGGTAATAGCGGCGAGGCGTGCGGTATGCATGGGACATGGAGACGGGCCAGGGCTCTGGTAGCCATACATGTGGTGAGACAACTGCGAATTTGACTCGGGATGACTACAAGCAATGGTGAAATTCCTTCAAGTTTCAGACAGGCGGTCAAGAAAGGAGCGGTGATGTTGAGTTCAGACAACTCTTATGTGTGACACCCAATATGTGAGTTGTTCACTTTCACGCAGGTCAGTGATCAGTGTGTGATGACATTAGACGGATACTCTGGAAGTTGGGAGCACAAATTAGAGTAACAAGGAACTTAATTTTGCTCGAGTGTTGACTATGGTCAAGAAAAGAAGGGACTACAAGTTGCAGGTAGAGTCATATGGAGTCTTTGGAGTAGCAGCGGTGCTCATGGGATAAACTCAAGTCCAATGTACACGGAAATTTGACGCATTAACGAATTCAAGGTGGTGGAGAATATTCGCCAAGGTGGAGTTTGTTAGAGTTGTATCTAATATTGTGTACAAGATATCTAATATTGTGTACAAGATAGGTTACAGTTGTACTCTGAGTAGTATTGTGTTTACATAGGATATGGAGTCGTGTCCTAGTAGGACACTTGTATCCTAGGCCTCTCATATATAGTAGGGGTAGACACACGATGTAACCTATGCCAACATAATAGCACCGGAACGCAGGGGAAGCCGGCGGCTTGTGCCGCTGTCCAGGGCGGCCGGGTGCGGTATTGTAACGGTGTCATGGGAAGGAGCGCCCATAGTCAGGCCCCGGGGATGTAGCCATATCGGTGAACCTCGTTAACAAATCTCGGTGTCGTGTTCGTGTGATTGTTTGGTCCTCGGATGATCGACGGTATGCCTTGGATTTATTCTAACATTTTATGCAGTTATGAAATGACCCATTTTGATGGCAGCTTGGGCCGAAAACCGGGAAAGTTGAGGAGAGATGGAATGAGTAGTTATGCTTGTATGAAAAACAATTATAATCCCTGGAAGTTTTATGACTGGATGCTCTATGGGGAGTATGATTTTCAATCGATGAAATCTCATCTTCATTTCTAACATTTTCGCAAAACAATAAAATAAAAATCATCGAATATGAATGTCGTTCACCTGAGCTATTGAAATTTACTGCAAAAAACCTAATGTGGCTTAGTTTTTTCTCGTTGTTCAATGAGTGTAAGAATCTCCAGGTATACATCAAGTACGTAATTCAAGAATGCTAAATGAATAGGGTGGCTTTGCTTGCGAAGTTCTCCTGAACCCCCCGCGAAAAAAAAGTTCTCCCTGAACTAAACTAATGTAATTTTCAGCTATACGCTTCTTCTGAAGATAGCCTATTCAATTATTTGTTTCTTTGTAGGTTTTGTGATGGATCGCTAGCCTTTTCTAGTGACGGCAAAAATTTGGATCTTCTCTATAAATATCCTCTCCTAAACTTTCGTGGCTGCAACCATCATTATCCATTTCACACATCCAGTCGCCAGCCAATCCAAGGGAAAAAGAGAAGAGAGAAAGTGTTGGATGCTTCCATGTTCACTACTTTGATTCTTTGAAGGTAATAACTTTCCTTTCTTGAGTCCCTACACCTCAAGATCGCTTCTTTTAACACAATCTTATTCTTGTGAGACTATTCCTATGGATTCATGAAGGACCTTTGATTGAAGATCATTCAAGGGGTTCTTGTCGAGTGATTTTTCATGGTTTGTTACTCTTGGATGGTGTGCGCATCCTAGACGGTTAGGAGTCATTTGATATCTAATCAATTTTCTACATGTGAAGGAGTCAAGAGTTTGTATGGAACAGGAGATTGCCCACTTGGTGAAGATCTACCATAGTGAGGCTTCTAAGCGCAAACCATGATGGAATAGATTGGTTGTGCTTACTGGGTTGCTTAGTGATCGACACAATCGGCATCCTTGTGATCCTAGAACCTTTGGTTCAAAGTCTCCATCAACGTGCATGTACGATAGCGCCAACTATCCAACCACGGGGGAAACATTTCGTGTCAACCTATGTTTGCAATGAGTTTCCCATCCGGTTATGAGAACAATCCTAAGTGAGGAAAAAATTGAGTGAAATCTGATTGAGTTGTGATTGCATCACCGCAAGAACACAACTGAGCCTAGAGATCCTGCCTATTACTCTTGAAGAATTGCCATCTTCTTGATGGTTATGCGTCAATTTGTTAGCATCCAAACTGTGGATTCTACAAACAAGTTTATACCGGATGGAAGGCCACCGCAAGACCTACCATGTGTGATTGAGTGAATTCTGAAAACTTAGCTCAAGGATATTAAGGTGAAGTCTTCTGTGACTTTGGAGCAATGTGCTCAGCGTCTCCAACGAAGACGTAGACTTGTTGCCAACAATTTCAACTTAGGTAAACAAATACTCTGTCTTCAACTGCAATCTGGTTCTATCTCGGTCACTCCTCTACGTTTCAGTTAAGGTATTGTTCTTATTGAGTCCATACCCTTTTGTTTGTGACCTAGAGTTGAATCCATTATGTTTACGTTTTCTACAAAGTCCATCTCTAGTACTTCATATGTTTATGCTTACTCCTGCTGTTATTTGCTCCTGTTTCTTCATGTCTACATGTACTTACCGATGCATTTGTTACCATTGTTGTCTAGAATTATTCATGTATCTTCAACCTGTTCACTCAGTTTTAGTTCTAGTTCTTCCATTCCACTGATTACTCCTGTTTCCGAATAGAAAATTTAGAATATCATATTCACTCCATGTAGTTGATTTACCTCGTCTTTCACACATGTTTGATTGTGAATTGTAGAAAATGGCACAAATTGACCTTTTTCTCTATTTTCTGTCTGGACCCACCCATCAACACTTTTGGGACCATTTTGCCCTTAAGCCGCTTCATTTGTTTCGATTAAACTTCAGCGACCAGAAGCAACTACTAGACCAGCGTGGAAGAAACTGTTATGTTATGCTCCAAATTCAAGTATAAAGAGAAAGACTAACTACTGGTACTGCCGGTAGGCTGGCGCCCATGGTTTTTCCCCTTCGTGTTGGAGGGGTTTTCCACGTTAAAATTTCGTGTCCCTTGCTTGTTTTCGTTCTTCTCGTGTTGATTTGCCTGTCGTATCTCTAACAAGTGGTATCAGAACCTTGTTTCTGTCTAGGGTTTCGATGACATGGCATCGATGAAGTTCGATATTCCGCTGTTGGACTACGTACGACACGAGGTTTTCCTTGTGGCAAGTGAAGATGTGGGCTGTGCTGGCACATCCCGATCTGGATGAGGCGCTAGATGGCTTCGGTGGAAAAGAACCAAAGGTGTGGACCGAGGATGAGAAGCACAGAGATCGTAAGGCTTTGTCTTTGATTCATCTTCATCTATCTAACAATATTTTGCAAGAAGTGCTGGAGGAGAAAAATACAGCATCTCTCTGGCTGAAACTGGAGTCAATCTGCATGTCCAAGGACCTGACCAGTAAGATGCACATGAAGATGAAGTTGTTCACGCACAAGCTGCAAGAAGGTGGTTCGGTGCTAAGCCACTTATCGATCTTCAAGGAGACCATTTCTGACATACAGTCTATGGACGTAATGTATGATGCTGAAGATTTAGGTCTTCTACTTTTATGCTCTATGCCTAGTTCCTTTTCAAATTTTCGAGATACCATATTATATAGCCGTAATGAACTAACTATTGCTGAAGTATATGAGGCCCTTCAACAGAAGGAAAAGATGAAAGATATGTTGCAATTTGAGGAATCATCCTCCAAAGGAGAAGCTTTGCAGGTACGAGGCAAGCCTGAGCAGAAAAAATACTACTACAACAACAAAGATAAAAGCAAGGACAAAGGTCATTTGAAGTCCAAAGAATCTGGGAAGAAAGAATTCTGTAGGTATTGTAAGAAAGAGGGTCATCTCATCGATAACTGTTGGAAGTTGGAAAATAAGGACAAGAGGAACGGTACATGGAAACCTAAAAACAATTCCGATGGTGATGGTAAGGTCAATGTTACATCTGGAAATAAGTCTGATTCAGATGATGCTTTAGTTGTTTTTGCTGGCTGCGTTTCATGTCATGATGAATGGATACTTGATTCTGCCTGTTCGTTTCATATATGTTGTAATAGAGATTGGTTCAATACTTATGAGTTTGTGCAGAGTGGAGACGTTGTGCATATGGGAGATGACAACCCATGTGAGATTGTGGGCATTGGTTCTGTTCAGATCAAGACACATGACGGCATGGTACGCATGTTGATAGATGTGAGACACATACCAGGCATGGACAGAAACCCCATCTCGTTGAGTACTCTTGACGTCAAAGGGTACAAGCACTCCGGTTCAGGTGGAGTTTTGAAGGTAACAAAAGGTTCCCTCGTTCATATGATAGTTGACATGAATTTTGCTAAGTTACATGTTCTTAGAGGAAGCACTATTACTGGTACTGCTGTTGCTACTGTTACTTCTGATAAATCCAGTAAAACTAATATGGCATATGCGCCTTAGGCATACGAGTAAACTTGGCATGGCAAAATTGACCAAGAGAGAACTTCTGGATGGTTGCAACGTAAGTGAGTTGGAGTTTTGTGAGCACTGCATCTTCGGTAAGCACAAGAGGGTAAAGTTCAATGTTGTTGTCCATACCACAGAAGGTATATTAGATCACGTACATGCTGATTTGTGGGGACCTTCCCGTAAACCCTAGCTTGATGGTGCTCGTTATATGCTTACAATTATTTATGATTACTCCAGAAAAGCGTGGCCTTATTGTCTGAAAAATAAATATGATGTGTATGATGCCTTTAAGGATTGGAAAGTTATGGTAGAAAGGCAAGCTGAGAGGAAGGTAAAAAATACTTCGTACTGACAATGGTATGGAATTCCGTTCAAAAGCTTTTAACAGTTATTGCAGAAACTTGGGCATCGTCAGACACCACACCGTCCAGTACACTCTTCAGCAGAATGGTGTGGCTGAGCGCATGAAAAGAACCATCATCTCCAGGGCTCACTGCATGTTGTCCAATGCTCGCATGTGCAAACATTTTTGGGCTGAAGCCGCCTCCACCGCCTGCTACCTCATCAACAGGTCAACATCCATTCCACTCAATAAGAAAACTCCCATTGAGGTATGGTCTGGTACACCAGCTGATTATTCACAGTTGAGAGTTTTCGGTTCCACTGCATATGCACACGATAATGGAAAACTTGGGCCTAGAGCTATTAAGTGTGTGTTTGTTGGTTACGGTTCAGAAGTAAAAGGATACAGGTTATGGAATCCTGAAACTAATAAGGTTTTCGTTAGCAGGAGTGTTGTTTTCAATGAATCTGTTATGTATCATGATGATCTGTCCATAGATACTTTTGAGGTAGAGCCACAACAAGTTACTGTGTAGGTGAAGCACCTTGATGAGGAGGAAAATGTAATTGCTGGTTATGATGATTTTGCTCCAGATGCACAGGTTTATGATAATGTTGATGATGCTCCAGATACAAAGGTTCATGATGATGATGTTGTGCAACACTCACCCCCTGTTTTGCAGCGACAAGTTCAAACTCTTGTAGATGGCAGGACAAAGAGAGTCATTAAGAAAACTAACCACCTAACTGAAGAGTGTGACATTGCTCTTGCTCATTATGCTTTCAGTTGCGCATAACAGGTTGAGAACATCCATGAGCCGTCCACATACACTGAAGTGGTTGCTTCCGGTCACCGCGAGAACTGGATTGCTGCTATGCATGAAGAGATGCAGTCACTTGAGAAAAATGGCACATGGGATGTTGTGCGCTTTCCTAAACAAAAGAAGACCGTTCGTTGCCAAATGGATCTTCAAAAGAAAGGAGGGTTTGTCTCCTAGTGAGCCCGCGAGGTTTAAGGCAAGGTTAGTGGCTAAGGGCTTCAGTCAGATACCAGGTATTGATTATAATGATGTGTTCTCTCTAGTTGTGAAGCATAGTTCCATTCGTGCATTTTTTGGTACCGTTGCTATGCATGATCTTGAGCTTGAGCAGTTAGATGTCAAGACTGCCTTTCTGCATGGTGAACCGGAGGAGGATATTTACATGGACCAACCAGAGGGTTTCATAATGCCTGTTAAGGAGAAATTCGTTTGCAAGTTAAAGAGGTCACTATAGGGTCTGAAATAATCTCCGAGACAGTGGTATAAAAGAATTGATTCATTTATGATAGCTCATGGATTTAAGAGGTCTGCATATGATAGTTGTGTTTACATTAAATTTGTTGATGGATCACCTATATACTTGTTGTTATATGTTGATGATATGTTGATTGCTGCCAAGGGCAAGAAAGAGATCACCACTTTAAAGATCTTGGTGTTGCTAAAAAATTCTAGGTATGGAGATTACGAGAGACAGAAATTCTGGTTTGTTATTTCTTAGTCAGCAGAGTTACATTAAGAAAGTTCTTCATCGTTTTAACATGCATGATGCTAAGTCAGTAAGTATTCCCATTGCTCCTCATTTCAAATTATCATCTTCTCATTGTCCTAGTAATGATGAAGAGTTTGAGTATATGTCAAGAGTTCCATATTCCAATGTTGTTGGTTCTTTAATGTATGCCATGGTGTGTTCTAGGCTTGATTTGTCATTTGCAATGAGTTTGGTCAGTCGATACATGGCTAACCCTGTTCTGGGTTAATTGGATAAATGCCACTCAAATTCTGGCGATCCCGAGAAACACCATTGCAATTTCCAAACTTTGAAAAATGCCACTGGAAATGAAATGGCATTTTTCAAAGTTTGGAAATTGCAGTGGCATTTCTCGGAATCGCCAGAATTAGAGTGGCCTTTATCCAATTAACTTAAAGAACATTGGAAGGTTGTTCAGTGGATTTTCAAGTGCCTTCCTGGCACTTCCAATGCTTGTTTGAAATTCGGCAAGACTGGTGAGGGACTAGCTGGCCATGTGGATCCAGATTAGATTTGGACAAGAGAAGGTCCCTTATAGGTTATGTGTTCACTATTGGTGGTTGTGCCGTGAGTTGGAGGCTCTGTTTTCGAGTCACTCGACTAGTCTCGACTAGACACGACTAGTCTCTGTGTCTGAGTCGAACGACTCACTTATTTTGGGCCCCCACCTGTCATGCATTTTTTTAAGTATTTGCTTGGCCCATCGGCCCATCCCACCCCTGGAAACCTATAGGTCGATCCATTCCCCCTCACCCACAACCTAACCCTCTCCCTGGCGGCAGCCTTCCCTCCTCCCCTGGTTGCTGCTGGTGGTGTGCTCCTCCCCTCCTCCTCTGGTTATATGTTCATTGGTGGTTGTGCCGTGAGTTGGGGGCTCTGTTTTCGAGTCGCTCGACTAGTCTCTGTGTCTGAGTCGAACGACTCACTTATTTTGGGCCCCCACCTGTCATGCATTTTTTTAAGTATTTGCTTGGCCCATAGGCCCATCCACCCCTGGAAACCTATAGATCGATCCATTCCCCCTCACCCCCAACCTAACCCTCTCCCTGGCGTCTGCCTTCCCTCCTCCCCTGGTTGCTGCTGCTGGTGTGCTCCTCCCCTCCTCCTCTGGTTACTGCTGCTATTGTGCTCCTCCACTCCCTCCCCTGGTTGCTGCTGCTGTTGTGCTCCTCCACTCCTCCCTTGGTTGCTGCTGCTGTTGCACTCCTCCACTTCTCCCCTGGTTGCTGCTACTGCTTAACTCACGTCGACTCTTCGACCGTGAGTCTAGACTAGTCACGACTAGTCCAGAGTCGCCCACCCCGAGCGACCCGTCGACTCATCGACTCGAAAACCTTGGTTGGAGGGCAACATTGCAGCCAGTAGTTGCCCAATCTACCACTGAAGCAAAATACATGGCTATTGAAGAAGCATGTAAAGAATCAGTTGGACTGAAAGGTTTGTATACTGAAGTTTGTGGACACAATTCTTGCATTAATCCATTTCGTGACAATCAGAGTGCCATATACCTCACTAAGGATCAGATTTTCCATGAGAGAACAAAGCACATTGATGTCAAATACCATTATGTTCGAGACATTGTTGAGCAAGGTGAACTAAAGGTATGCAAGATTAGTACTCATGATAATCCTGCTGATATGTTAGACAAAGCTAGTTCCTGTTGCTAAGTTTGAGCTTTGCTTAGACTTAGTTAGTATAACTCACTAGTCATAGTGGTTGTTTGGCGCCGAAAGTGTTTTTTCTTTGTTGTTCAGGGAGGAGGTTCTCATTCATGCTACAAGATGGAATTTGTCTCAAGGTGGAGTTTGTTATGTATAAAGAGAAAGGCTAACTTTTGACGAGCGAGCGGAGCGAGGCCCGTCGCTGGTAGGCTTGAGCCGATGCTAGCGAGTTTGAAGTTAGCCCATGTGGGCCGCCCCCGACAGGGACGCCTGGGGGTGCGGGGGGCGAAGCCCCCGTGGTACGGATTATATATATCCTTTGTAAGCTGCCGCATGAGATAAGTTGATTAGTTGTAAATCCCCGACGTTTGTAACCTCTCCCGATATAGTGAAGATTTGCTGGCTGGCACCTATGGTTTTTCCCCTTCGTGTTGGAGGGGTTTTCCACATTAAAATCCCGTGTCCCTTGCTTGTTTTCGTTCTTTGTCGTGCTGATTTGCCTGTCGTCTCTCTAACAAGAACAACACTGTTGCCTCACCCACCGTGCTTCCCCATCCGGCTTGCCGACGTTCCCTGCCAGCATTGCTTTGTTGCTTGCAAGGTATCAGCCCTTCACACATGCCGGATTTGTCTCCACATACAAGCTAGCCCTCCACGTGCTCTGGCCGGCCGACGAACACCTAAGAAAGCCCACCACATTCTTTGCCCTAGCCGGTCGACACAGAGCATGCAACGCTAGCTCTACCTATGGTTGTGGCAGAGTACTGCTCGGTGGCTCTACTTCTAACAATCTGCCACCCCCTTCAACGCAGACGAACACAATGCTTATACTCCGATGAAGGATTCCAAAAGGAGATCTAAGCAACCATGAACAATATTCATACATCACACGCGTTTCACATAAGTAAACCGTAGCCGATTGTGTGCAATACAATGTACATCGCACATGGTTTCTTAGCGAAGCACATTGCACAAGGTCACTGTTAGAGTTATAATATAAGTCATGTACCCCTTTGTATTTATCCCGTTGTATAAAGGGTTTCCTGCATATGTTCCACACATGTACATGTATATATATCGGCCTATGGCCTCATGGGAATACAAGTTGCTTATTCCTAACATGGTATTAGAGCCTAGGTTTAGGTCTTCTCAGACGCCGCAACTCGTCCTCATCTCCCGATAGTTTTTTCTTTACGGCTGCCTCCGGCTGCCGTGTCTTCCTTCCAGCTGCTCCCTGTTCCCCACGTCGTCGCTGCCCTGCTGACTGCCGCTCCGTCCGGCTCACGGCCAGGATCAAAGTCGCCAAGATCGAAGCCGGTTCCGCTCCATCGCTCCTTGCCAACTTCTACTCGAGCTTGGATCGAAGCTGCTCCAACTCGTCGCCCGCAGTCCCCGATTGGATCGAAGCCGTCCGCCCGTTCCGTTCCTTCGCTCCTAAGCTGCTCCAACTCGTCGCCCGCAGCCCCCGATTGGATCGACGCCGTCTACCCCGCCCTATCTTCCGCTCGAGGCCAGATCGAGCTTCTGCTTCCGAGGCTCGTCCACTTCTGATCGAGCCGCCCGCCGCTGCTGCAGATCGGGACTCCTGAACGTCTGCCTTCTGTAAAAAAAATGTCTGCTGCATCGGGCTATGTTGCTGTCCCTCGCTGTCCGGTGATCTTCGATGGTACTAACTACACCGAGTTCGCTGGCTTCATGCGCATTCACATGCGTGGCATCCGTCTCTGGGGTGTTCTTTCTGGCGAGGTTTGCTGTCCACCACGTCCGGTTCCTCCGGTGGCCCCTACTCCGCCGACTCCACCGGTTCTTCCTACGGACACTAATCAGGCCGCCAAGGATGCGGCTAAGCTTGCTGATGAGACTGCTGATCGTGCTTATGATGAGAGGGTTTTGGCTTATGAGGAGGCTCTTCAGACGTATCATGGTGCTTTGTCTGTTTACACCCAGTGGCTTGATGATGATGCTCGTGCTGCAGCTGTTCTCACTGCTAGTGTTCTGCCTCAGTTTGCTTCTGAGTTTCTGGGTCTTCCTACTGTCTTTCAGATGTGGACCTGTCTTCGTCAGCGCTATGAGCCCTCTGGTGATGCCTTATACCTTTCTGTGGTTCGTCAGGAGCATGCTCTTCAGCAGGGTGACTCTACTGTTGATGACTTCTATGCACAGAGTTCTGCTATCTGGCGTCAGCTTGATTCTCTCCGCAGTGCTGGTTGTCGTACTTGCCCCTGTTGTCAGGCTGTCCAGGCCAATTTGGAGTTTCATCGCGTCTACGAGTTCCTGTCTCGGCTCCGTAAGGAGTTTGAGCCCCGGCGTGCTCCGTAAGATGTCGATGCTTTCGCTCAGCCACACCATTCTGAGCATGAGCACCCGGACAAGAGAATTGAGAGAGAGTTCCAAACTCCTTACGGAGCTATATGACTTTCTCCAAGGTCTACGAGTTCCTGTCTCGGCTCCGTAAGGAGTTTGAGCCCCGGCGTGCTCAGTTGAATGAGCTCACCAAGCATATTGGTGTTGATGCTTTCTATGTGCGTGTTGGTGTGCAGGATCAGGTTATTGCTCTGCAATATGTGCCTTCCGAGTTACAGTTGGCGGATTTCCTGACGAAGGCCCAGACTAGAGCACAACATGGCTTTTATCTCTCCAAACTCAGTGTTGTTCATCCACCATGAGTTTGAGGGGGGGTGTTAGAGTTATAATATAAGTCATGTACCCCTTTGTATTTATCCCGTTGTATAAGGGGTTTCCTGCATATGTTTCACACCTGTACATGTATATATATCGGCCTATGGCCTCATGGGAATACAAGTTGCTTATTCCTAACAGTTACTATAGCTGAGGCATGTGTGATCTCTGTATCAGTGACAGTTTAACCCTAACTATACGTGATGAGGTCTCTTAAAATAACTATTCTATACTAGTGAGTCACGAAACATCAAGGTTCATGATGTCACCACTCGCGTCTCATTATTGCCGCCTACCACTGAAAAGATAATCCATCTTGGTGAGACCTATAGGACCACAAACATATGGTTTGATCACGGTGTGCTAGGGGTAGAGCCCCTTCCACGAATCACCCGAGCGATGCATGGTTGGTCCTCGTATAATATTTCAAACAAATATCACTATATGACTTTCTCCAAGGTCTAATAGGATTCAATAAATACTTTTCTTCTGTTATTTACTATTTAATTAATGAACTATGGAAACACAAACTAGCAAAAAAACGTGAAAACACAAAGAAAAAAGAGGCCGGTAAAAAGGGAACATCTTTCACATGTGGGAACTTGCTCAGCTTTGCAACGCCTCAAAGCCAATAGCCGGATAGAATGTTTTGGCATGAGGTAGCTATTTATTGTAGTTTGGTCAATCGCTGTTTTGTTTGCCTCGTTTTTTCCTTTTCTTTTTCCTTTCTTAGGCAAAGTTTTGATCTCGTACTGTATGACTTGGCTATTTGCCGACGTGTTTTTTTTTTTTTGTGTGTGTTGGTGTTGCTTGTGTGCATTCTACCTATGCAGAGGCCGGGTGTTGCTCATTATGTTTATATCCCCTTCATTTTCAGTCAATAAATCCATCATTTATCAGAAAAAAATGAGTTAGCTAGCTCTTACCATGTACCGACGGGACTGATGGTCTTTCTTGTGTTTTCATCACCTAAGAGTCTTGACAAGCCAAAATCTGCAAGCTTTGGAATCATATCTTTATCTAGCAATATGTTAGCAGGTTTTAAGTCCAAATGCCATATTGGAACCTCCAATCCATGCCGAAGATATTCTAAACCCTGACAGGTCCCTTTAATTATTTTGTATAGTATCTGCCAATTAAGTCCCAAGCAAGGATCATCTATAAAAAAAACACAGAAGAAAGCAATACAGTGTAATCCGCTGAAGAAGAAGCATGTCGACTTTATAACATGCTCAATAAGTAGAATGCCATGTGCACCAATTTAATTACCAGAAATATACTCGGCAAGGTTACCATTACATACATACTCGAAGCAGAGCGCTGTATGCATCTTTTCAGCGATAACTTGCTTCCCATTATATTCTGCAACAACTTTCTCTGATTCGTTGCAGAAACCCAATAGTTCAACAACGTTTTGATGCTTGAGCCTCCTAAGGTTCTCAAACTCCTTTTCAAACTCCTTATTATCAAATCCAGTCATGTTCTGAAGTACCTTCACAGCAATCTCCTCACCATTTTCACGAGTACCCTGTTCAGCAACTCTTTAGTACCTTATAACACTGACATCACTTTACTGTTACATGCAATTTAGGCTAATATTGCTATTTTTTTATTAAATTATTACAAAGTAGTAAAAGTTACTACTTTGATAGTGCGGATATTGTGCTTGTTTTAATGAATATCAATATCGTTTCAGAGAAAAGATCTGAAAGTTCAAGTAAAGTCAATATCACACATTTCAAACATATCTATTGTAGGTTTGTACCGATTATAAATTTGTCCCACGGTCCATACTTAATAACAGCGGATATATTGTTTCTACATTAAAGACAAAGAATATGTACATAGTCATACCTTGTAAACTGTTCCGTATGCACCACGGCCAACTATTTGAGCCTCATCGAAATCATTCGTAATATCTTTTATAAATTGGTACGGTAGCTTACGTGGCTGACCATGTATGTTGTCAACCTTGTTCCCCGTGCCACTGCTCCTTGTTAAAAAGAGAATACCTTTGGATAAGAACAAGTACATGTCTTTTCTTTTTACCTTGAAATGAGAAGTCACAAAACATAAGTTAGGAGAAACATGCAGCTTACTTGTCCTCTGCCATTCGTCCTCTTGAGCTTTTGCAACTGCATGTGCACAAAAAAGTTGTGACAATATAAAAAGAGATATTACATACAGTACAGTTAAGATCTGGTGAGCTAATGTTAGATACAATATAGTTATGAAGATTCCCTCTTGTTTTAATTTGCTGATTGCCGATTAAAAATGATAGCATCTAGGCAATTGAATAAGATGGGGCCCTGACGTTGTAAATTGAATAGGAAGACTTCGTTTATTAAGACTCGTAAGTTTTAATACTGTCATGTAAACAATACAAGCTTCCAAAAAGGCACACTTGTTTTATCTGACCAATTATCCAACTGGAAAATACTAAAAAGAGCAGATAGAGATGTTAAAAGGTTGTTTTCTAAACCAAGGTTTGCCTCATCCATTAATTAACAAGAAGAGAATTTCCCAGTCAGATTGTGATAAACTGGGCAAAACCATCACAGACACCCCACCTCATGCGGTCTACTCCAGAACTATGGATCCACGTGACCACAAAGGCAGAGCTAAAAATACGCCCAACATGAGACGATTGCAATCTGTTAACACTTGAGTCACAACATCACCATCAATTCGCTGCAACAAGAGAACATGTCGACAAAGACGACAGACAAATCGGAGCCCCCGGATGCAGCGTAGAAAGCTGCATCATGAAACCACCTGCGCCTCTTCATCATCACCACCCTTCTTGCCTTTGCACTCGTAGGATTTCTTCTTGCGGGTGTCTGATTGCTCACCCTCCTTGCATTTGTCCCACCGAGCATTTTCCCTCAAGAGACATCCAATTGCCTTTGATTTTTAGGATCCAAGTTAGTTAGGAATTCACAAAGCTTGATGGCAAACATGTCTCCGAGGCAACAGCACTCCGGCCACATCAACATCATCCCCCATAGGAACCACATGCCTAATGGACCCAGTCGAGTGTGTGGCAACAGTGTCAGGAGCAGCACTCCCCTCCCCTCATTTGCCGACGCCTGGCCAGGCTCCAAGGGAGGAGTAGTGAGTGCCCAAGCCACGATCAAGGGCACAAGCAAGTCCATCTTCAGATGCTCCGTTAACGATCGTAAACCAGCCCCTCACACATCATTTCTAGCTCAGCCATGATCTGCAGCACCGGAGCCACAACCACGGCAACATTATCACCCAAAGCAACAGGATCACCCACAACGACAAACGCCCAGGAATCACGACGATCAAACTTAGGCAAAGGTGTGACATCTATGCGGACCTGATGGGGAGCTGTAATTTGCCAATGCTCGGGTGCGAGGCGGGACAACAAGGACGTGACAGGGCCTGCCAGTGAGCTAAGTGGCGTTGCAGTAATCTCGTGCCCGATGACCATTCTCAAGGCAATGGTAGCACTGAGAAGGATCTCTGCAATCTGCTGCACGGTGACCAATAGCAAGGCATACCACCTCAGTTAGTGCGGTGAGTAGCTCCCTGGGTGTACATTAGTGCGGCGACGAGCTCTAATATTTCGGTCGCCGCACTAATGACCATTCTCAAGGCAATGGTTTTCACTTTCAGTGAGATTTCGGTGAAATTCACTGAATTTCAGTAATTTCAGCAGACACTGAAATATTACGTTTCGGCCAAAATATTTCAGCAATTTCAGTATAGCACAACAATTCCAATATTTTTCAAAATGTTTTCTAAAATTTTCAAATTTTTAATTGAATTCAAGTGAATATTTCGGTCATTTGGCTGAAATGGAAACTGAAATAACTAAAATTCACTGAATTTCAGTGATTTCGGTTGGTGCTGAAATTTTTCTGAACCTGAAATTGAAAACCACACGTAGTGGTTGCCCGTAATGCTCAGGATACTCGACCTCACTCGTGCGGCAAGACGTCGCGGGTGCCAAGGTTATTGCCGCTCATCCACATCGCCATCCCCGGTTGAGCTGGCGGAGGCGGCGGAAGGAGACGGCGAAAGGGGGCAGAGCAGAGAGCACATGACGTGGAACCCGGATCCGGCCTCGCCGGACGCGGAGGAGGCTGGAGCACGGAGATCAGGCGCGGCGGCTGCCGCCCGCTGTCGGTCGCGAGAGGTTTCCATTGTTAATTAAAACTTATAAAAAGGTTGAGAAGTTGTTTCAAATCAAGTCGCGTTGTGGATAACATACGCACCAAAGAGAAATAATTGAAGACCAGACACAAGAGACAATGGCAGGCTCAGATCTTGAACTACATACCAGATGTGAAGAGAGGATGACCATGCGCTCCGACTCCTCGGTCCTCGGTCCTCACTCGTGTATCAGTAGTGCTAGTAAGCTCGAAAGGCAAGCTTTATGCGCGGCCGTCCACTTCCACAGTATTCCCCCCCCCCCCCCCCCCCCCCCACCCACCACTCCACCAGCATCCCGATCTTTCAGGCCCGATCGAACTGGCCTCAAACTTTGACAGAAATTACTCTGCAAATGCCATCGTGTGCTTTCGAGAATCCAGAGTCACCTTTCCTCCCGTGACCCATGTCTTCTCGTTTCGCACGCTCTCCTGAGCGAGCGGGTCAGGGTTTCCCGGGGCCCGCCCCTCCCCCCGGTCGATTCTCCATCGACGCGCTGCTCAGCCCCATCTCCGCCGCCCACCTCGCCGCCTCCACGCTCGTTCTTCAGATCGGGAGCCGTCGGCCATTCCTCCACCTCGACGGCGTCAGCAGTGTTGGCGCCGCCTCTCGTCGCAGCGCCGCTCTTCTTCTTCCTGTCAACTCTCTCTTCTCTCGTATATGGTTTCTCACAAGAACACTCTCATGAACACACACGTACACACACGCTCAAGGAAGAAACCAGCACCAGCTTTGCCGAGAGCTCTCCTCTTGGTGACACAAACGCTACATTTTTTCACAGCCCTCCCGGCCTCTCTTTCTCATTTATCTCTTCAACTTAAATAACCAGTACAACATGCTCGTACTAATCGGCCTCCACGATGACCACTAACCCACGTACTAGCACGTGACCCCATCTCTCTTTGGATCGCTAGCTACGTGATCTGCACGGCCGGCGGCAGCGGCTAACAAACTTACCCATGCAAACTAAGAGCAACTCTAGCAGATCCCGCAAAACGCGTTTGTAGTTCGCACAAAACCGCTTTTGCGGGCCGGCGCGGGCTGACACAGATGTAGATCCCAAAACAGATGTGGAGTATGCTTTTTTACAGGTCAGCTATGCGGGTTTTGCTCGGGCACCAGCGCAACGACTCGCAAACAGAAAAACTGCAAATCTGAAATTTGTCATAGGGTTTCACAAACAAGTTCAAATTCAAATGACATAAACAGTTTGCGCGTAAATAAAAGTGAAGTTCATTACGCAAAAGAGGGCATGCAAAGGTATGCGCCCATGTCCGGCATCATCTTGGGGGTCGATTTTCACTCCGCGCCATGGAGTCCATCTTGAAGTTCATCGGCGCCACTGTAGCCACCTCTGTCGCTTGTTCCAACTCCCGCACCGAAATCATCCACATTGACACTATATGGAGCAGAGAAAACATCACCGGAACTGGCAGACGGACCGGCCGAGGCGACCATTCTTCTCTTCAAGATCTCTCTCATTGCCATATCATGCCATGTTTTGGTGACGTCGTCCATGTCATTGCGGTTCATTGACATGATCTTGTTCTCTTCGGCGAGCAACAATGACATCGATTTGTTTTCAGAGGCGCGTGCTTTTCTCTCCTCAGTTGCAGCTTTGCGCAGCCCCTCTTCCTTGAGCATTTGCCATTTTTCTTGCTTCTCTTTTGCCTTCTTCTCGGCCAACTCTTTCTTGATCTCCAACGACTTCAACAACATGAACTCGTCTGATTGCACCATGGCATCAATCTTCTCCCTCAAGCTCGATGCTTCTTGCTCTCTCTTCATCTTCTCTTTAGTCTTCTTGTCGCCATCGGGCTTGTGCAAATTTCTTGGGCCATCATCATCCTCATCTTCATCCATGTTTGTAAGTGAGCCTTTTTTTGTGGGGATTCTTTGTCGATCAACTTTCACTTCTCGCACTTTTGAAGCAACTCCCAACAATGCTCTAATTTGAAGAATCTGACTTCCGAAGCTTCCATGTCCTTGTATCTATGTTGAGCAATCTTGTCCTACACAATATGAACAAAGTGATGCAATCATTTCTCATGATACATTATGATGATGCACAACTTGAACAAAGGCAAAGCAAACTCACATAGTCGGACTCCACGGTGCCACTTGGAGGTGCATTGCGTACTTGCTCCAAGCAAGCTGCCCAACGGCTGCACATAGGCTTGATGTTCTCCCAACGACCTTGAAGCGACCGAAATGTGCGTGGAGTCCTATTGGGGTAGTTTTTCATAATGCGGAAGTATTGATCTTCGATCCTTTGCCAATATCTCTTGGCGGTTTGAGAAGTACCCGTGCATGCATCAAGAGGCACCGCACTCCATGCTTTGATCAAAGCTTGATCTTCCAAGATCGTGTAGTTCTTCGATCTTTGGCTTTTCCCAGTTTTTGCTTGTGATTGCTCAAATGCTTCCGCTTCGATCTCCTCCAACTCGTCCGCACAACCATGGTCGTCCACGCCGCCCTCCGTTTCATTGTAGTCGAATGGTTCGAAAGGGGCTTGATCAATGTCACCCGCGTTCGTGTCCAACAAGTTCACGAACTCGGTTGTTGCATTGTTCGAACCACCGCTATAGCGAACGATAACAAGTCACGAGCTATCGAGAACAATGGCGAAAAATGAAAGAGAATCGCCGAAGACCGAAGAGATATACCTTCCGGCCATTTCGTCGAACACCTCGCTCGCGGGGGGAGCGGCACCGTTGAACGGCATCGCCGGAGCACCTCCTTGCGGGGGGATGGAGTGAGAGGTTGAAGAAGATGGCTTCCTTGAAGCCGGAACCTTCCTCCGCTTTGCGCCCGCGGCCTTGCCGGCCTTCTCCGCCGCCGGCCGGGATCGCACTGCGGCATTGGCGCCCGGAGCGCGGACCATCACGGCGGGGGCAGCTGGATTCCCGCCCTGCACAACCACGTTGCCCTGCCGCTTGCGGGCAGGCGCGACGTGTGCTTGGGCGACGCCGGCGGGGCAAACATGGCCAGCGACGAGATCCGCCCGAGGGGAAGGGACGTGCGCGACCTCGACGGTGACGGGGGACAACATGGGGTCGTCCATGGCGGCGAGGGACAACCGGGGAGGAGCAGCCGGAGCTTCCGGGGGGGGGCAATGGTGGCGGAGGATGCACGAAGCGGGAAAGGGCGCGCGGAAATGTCCCTCTCGCCAAATCTCGCGCCGGATAGGGGTTGAGCTCGGGTCGGCCTCCCAGCCCGTGAAGATAGAGGTTGGGGGAGAAGATTTGCCGCGCCCCGCAAAAAAAATTGCGGGCCGGTGCGGGATGCGGGGTCTGGTCGTGCAGATTTTCTGACCCCGACCCGCAATTTGGCGGTTATTTTGCGGGCCGAGGCATTTTGCGGGGTCTGCTAGAGTTGCTCTAATACACCTATTTTCTTGACATCTCCCGATCAGAGCTCCAGCTTCCTACGTCCCTTGCTATTTCACGCGTCGTGCCGGACGCATCATGTCAGGCTGCATCGCACAACCTCACATCTGAGCTGAGACTTTGTCGGACAACCCCCTAAACTGAACTACATGCAGAACGAAAAATACAAACATGCAGATACAATAAAATCAAGATTAAGACTAACAAGCAGCCCCGCTCTCCAACCTGCGTTGAACAGCTAGCCTGACGTTGTTCTCAGCCGGCATGTCGGGATCTGGATACCAGATTCACATGCAAGGATGAGCTACTACTGTTACAAGAGATAGAGGGATTTGGTGGAATATGATGGATGTATTATTGAGCCTCGAGGGCGAGTATATATTGAGTACAAGACTTGGAGGGCAAGACGCTTCTCCTGAAGATAAGGTAGGAGACGGATTACAAATCCTAGACTACCAAATACATGCATCCCAAATATATCTCTAACATCCCCCTGTAGTCGTAGCGGTAGCGTTGCGAACAACAGGAGCGTCGCGGACGGACAGACTGGAGAGAATAGCAGCCGACTGGCTGACATCCCCCCGCAGTCGTAGCGTCGTGGGAGCTTCGTGGACGGTGTCACGTCACAGACGTGTTGACTGTAGAGGAAGCCGACGAGTTGCTCAAGTGGATGATAACCCTTTGTGCCGATGTCGAGGTAGCCGAGAGCGTAGGATGGTGTAGCCATGGTCGAGGTAGCCGTGTGAAGAACACCGTGGTCGATGTCGAGTCGGGGTAGCAGGTGTCGAGGGAGTTGTCGTGTAGCCGCGGGCGCAAGGAGGCGCCGAGTTAGTCATGGACGCAATAATGTCGAAGTAGTGGTGCGGCGGGAAGAAGACGGTGTTGACGAGGCATCGCGCCGGGTTTTGCCAAGCTCGGGGACACATCGTGGACGAAGGCACGCATCAGTGTTGCCAGCACTGAGCATGCATAGACGGACGAAGACGAAGTTGACGAAGCGCCGACCAGGCTTGCCAGGCTCGGGGACACGTCATGGACGAAGGCATGCATCGGTGCTGCCAGCACCGGGCATGCGTAGACGAGTGATCTGCACAAGTTGTACGCCATGTCGAGGAGTCGGAGGGCCAGCAGAGAAGAAGACTCGATGACGGCTGTGGTCGTCAATCGGCATGGGGGCCGATGTGACCAACGGTGGTCGGGGTAGATGACGGCGACGCTGGCGACGGGCTGGTGCTAGACGAAGACGAAGGGGGTGGACGAGCGGCTGCTGCGGCTACGGGGGTAGCAGCGGCGGCGGACATAGAAGAGTGGCGGCAACAGCCTGACGACGACGGTGACGGCTAAGTTAGTAGTGCGGCGACGGTGCTCGAAGTGGGCGAGGAACTCGACAGTGTCACGAAAACTGGCGCGGACGATGGCGTTCCCGCGTCAAGGAAGGCGGCGCGGCGCATACCACGAGAAATCGACGCGCGAGGACGACGGTGGACCGCGGGCCGCGGCGTTACGGCCCAAAGGGGCGACGCCCACCTCGCCGCCTCCACACTCGTTCTTCAGATCGGGAGCCGTCGGCCATTCCTCCACTTCGACGGCGTCGGCCGCGCCGCTCTCCAACCCGCGTTGAACAGCCAACCTGACGTTGTTCTCAGCCGGCATGTCGGGATCAGGATACCAGATTCACATGCAAGGATGAGCTACTACTAATCCGTACCTTCCCTAAAAGAACATCTAAGCCCCACGGGTCCATTACCGCCGGCTATACCTGGCCATGGGCCGGGCCTAAAAAAGCCCATGGTAGAAAACTAAGGCCCAGGCCCTATCATCGGGCCTACTTTTCAAGCCCAAGCCCGGCCCATCTGGTAAAAAGCCCTGAAAAGCCCTTAGGGCTTAGGGCCATGGGTCAGGCCTCTTCCTTAAAATGCCAATATGCCAAGCCCAAGCCCGTCCAAGCCCTGCTAGTGGGCTCAAAACTCAGGCCCAAGCCCAGCCCATAGACAAGCCCATTGGGCCTAGGCCCTGGATTTTAGGTCACCAGATCGCCTTTATCAGAATGGATGGAGCGAAGGATGATATATATTTATCTGGTCGAATGTGATTGAGAGGGCGGTGTGAACAAAGGAAGAGAAAAAATGATTTAATCCGGGCATCTCCAATAGATAGTCCAAATGTAAAAGTATCTAATTTTTGGACCGTCTGGGGCAAAAAACGCTGCTCCAACAGACGGTACATATGCAAAAAAAATTGGACCGCGGCCTCCTCGTGATGTAAAATACAACAGCTCGCGGTGCAAATTTACATCACGAGGTGCATCTGGTCCAAAACCAGCCGCCGCCCACGAACGCCCAACCGCCGCTTCCTTTCCTTTCCTACCCACGCCCGTCCGCCCGCCCGAAGACCAGCCGACCGGAATCCGCCGCCGCGACCACCCAAAACCTCGCCGTCGCGCCGCCACCACCCCACATGCCCGCCGCCGCCGTCGCCCCCGTCGCCTCCCTTGCCGGTAGCCGGCTCGCAGCCGCCCGGACGCCGCCGAATCGGGAGGCAGCCGGCGCGGGATTCGGCGCCTCCGGCGGTCCGGCTGCCACGGTAGGCCTCCGCCGGGTCTTAGGCTGCCGCCGACCTCCTCCCCGTTGGCCGTGAGCCTGTCCACGGCCGTTGCACCGGCTGCACGACCGTCGCACCAAGCCCTCCGCCCGGCTGCCGAACTATTCTTCGCCACCCGCCGAGGTCCTCTTGGCCGGCCTCCAAGCTCATTTCTTATCACCGCCGCCGTCCGGAGCCGACCGCAGCCGTCAGCAGCAGCCAATCCAACCGGTGGCCATCTTCTTCCACCGCGCGCACATGGTGTTTGACAGAATTCCCCAAGGTAAAAAAATGACGAAACTTGATGATTTAACTTGGGATTGGATAGTATGTTTGACGGTGGTTGTGTGCATTGTAGATGAGCTGGGTTGACTCCTCTTTCGTGGATGATTCATCATCGGACGAGGAATTTGATTTGCATGAAGAAGAGGAGATTGCTATGCTAGTGGCCATGCACAAGAGGAAGAAACCGAAGCTATGTTGTATTGTGCAAAACTATGTTGTATTTGTGTTGCATTTCATCTCCTCGATCTGAAGAACTATGTAATAATTTGATATTGTGGACATGAATTTTTTTTATGTTGTTTTAAAACATGTTTTATGCAATATGTGTGGCTGTACAGTGGCTGGACAGGGGCTGAACAGCAGCCGCGCGGCTGCTGCCGGTTTTGGACCATGAATTTGGACCATCTATTGGAGTTGCTTGGACCATGAATTTGGACCATCTGTTGGAGTTGGCCCTTTTTCGGAGCTCCAAAGCGCACTTTTTGGCGGTCCAAATTTTACATCTCCGATTTTGAACCGTCAAAATTTGGACCACTATTGGAGATGCTCTAATGCTCCTTCTAATCCAAAAATTAAACTGGTTTATTTTTACAACAAACATTGCTTAGTTTTTTACCTGCGAGTAGAGGTCTAGACAAAAGATAACAAAAACATATTCGTGGAGGTCTATGAAAAAGATAACAAAATTAGTGCATCAAAATACTTTCAAAATTAGTCATTTTAGAGAGCAATTTTGGTTTTTTCTCAGACCTCCGAAAATATCATTCCGCATGAAAATTTGTATGCAAGTGAAACACTCGCCATTATTTATAAAAAAATCGGATTTTTAAATTTTATTATTAATTTTCACATTTTAGTTTTCATCTGGGTGCAAACTCTATGTTCGTGCCATGGGCCTTATTAGTATGTTATAATACGAAAATACAAAGGTGAACATGTGTGCGCGCGCACCCATGTGAATAGTAAATTCATAAAAAATGCTAGAAAAAAATAAAAAAATTATGAAATTTTGCGGTATGAACCTTAGCCGGTCATTTTACTCATGTGTGAAGTTTCATGATGTATTGACACACATGGTATTTGTAGCGACCCGACCTCAGACGGTCAAGTCTCTCTGCTTAAGTGTCATCGCTGGATCGGTATGCTGACACATAGAGTACTCGAGGATTTATAACAAAGGTAAATCACATGTATAAAGTAACGTAAATACTATTACCTCAATCCAAATAGTGGAAGTAACAACAAGGTTGTGGATTCCCATCAACACCAACGACAAAGTTGAGTGTAGAAATCGTAACCCTAACGTATCACTTACTCGTCGTAAGATTCCTGCAACATGAGACGTTGCAGCCACAAAGGGTCAGTACATTGAATGTACTGGCAAATTCACACCATAGGATAATGATGAATAATAGCTATCACTACATGCATATTTGGCTGGTGGAAAAGCTCTATGGTTGAAATGTTTTTGCGAAAAGCCAATTTTTCCCTACTACAAAGGAATATATTTTATTTAACTATCAAAATTGGTTGAAACATTGAGAAGGTTCCTCCAACTCAACCCCAAATTAACATAATCATCAACCCAACAAATTAATTAAACTAGAGTGATGAGATCAACATGATAATTCAAGAACCAGATACTCAAGATGTCCATAACCGGGGACACGACTAATCATGATTAGTTTGTACACTCTGCAGAGGTTTGCGCACTTTTCCCCACAAGACTCGATCTCCTCCGTTGGATTTCTTGCACTGCATGGTGTTTGAGAAACGGATGACCGAGACACAGTCTTTCGGAAGCATTAACTCTAACCCCGGGTAGACAGTACCAACCTACACCCTCTACACTGCTAGCCTACCACTGGAAGAGGTCATGCAACCTACTCAACTATGCTAGAGCCCATAATAGCTTCTGGCTGCACACGGAAGTTTCTAGCATGAATAATCTTATGATCCCTTTGAGCCTGGGTGGCATTCCATAGGGTGATCACACGGGTCCTCCGGGATCCCCTTGGGCAAGCACTGGGTTCTCCAGGTGCCCGGGCAAACCACTGGGTGCTCCAGGGTGCCCCAACCAATCCACCCAGATGTGTATTAAAGTAGCCACCTTAAGTTTCCCTTAGATAATAATAACTCTCACATCTTTCATGAATTCTCTCAAACCAATCCACGTCTACGAGCATAGCATAGCAGTATAAGCATAATGTAGTAACTCCCAGGGGTTTGAATGCAGTACAATAGGTTCCCACCTCATCAACTACTTCCCAATACCCACATGTTATCAATTCCTAACCATGCAATGTTTGAGGGTGAAACTAATGCATAAAAACTGGGTATGAAAGGGGTATGATCAAAGTGTGAACTTGCCTTG
Organism: Triticum aestivum; assembly: GCF_018294505.1. NCBI lineage: Eukaryota > Viridiplantae > Streptophyta > Magnoliopsida > Poales > Poaceae > Triticum > Triticum aestivum. The sequence goes on from NC_057796.1 coordinate 384,963,295, forward strand.
TACTGTTGATGAAGATGTTTGGCACTCATAACTCCTGATAGTTCTACTCGTCACACTCCGGTCAATCTATCGTAAGCAAGCAATAGTAACCACACATAAGCATTCACTCAAAAGATCGGAAAGAACGAAGAAGACACATCGGAAAACATCAAAACCAAACAAATAAATCTTGCAACATAAAACAATTTCTAACAGTACCAAAATTATGTTAATTTGGCCTTATCAGAAAGTTTAGGTCAAGAGCTTCGTTTGGCAAAAAGAATCAACTCAAACGGAATTACGAAACTCAAGTTATGATCAAACGAAGTTCAAAATCAAATCTGTTTGAATTCAAATTATAAAACTTTCAAAAACATGTTCAAGTTGGTTAAATGGATAGAGGGGATCATAATGAAGAAGTGGGCGTTGGTTTTGTTGAATTTGGATAAACGGGCTAAAAGTTGTGCTAGTTTGAACCAGAGGGACTAATTTGTAAAAACATTAATTGCGAAAAGATCCCTGACCTAAATTAAAAAGAAAAAGAAAAAACTATCGAGCGACGCTCGCTAACAGAACCAAACGAACGAAAACCATTCGCTACAGAAGTCTAAACGACGAATGTTCGTTAAATAACTAGACTAAAAAGAAAAACCGTGTTTTAAAGAAAAAACCGAGAAAACCGTGGCGGTTTGCGGTTTATACCGGTCGGGGAAAACGGGAGGATCGGGTCGGGCGGCGGAGCGGATCCGGCCGGCGGCGAACTCCGGCGCGAGCGTTGGGGCGGCGGCGGCGTCCGGCGAAGTGCGGCAGCGGCTGTGGCGCTGGGGGTGTGCAGCGGCGGCGGCGGCGATGGCGCTGCGCGGCAAAGGGCGGCGGCGCCGGCGATGCGAGAAGCAGCGAGGCGAGGTGAGAGAGAGAGGGCCGGGGGCGCTATTTATGGAGGGGCGGCCTGAGGAGGCGTGCGGCAGGGGCAAAGGCGGCGCGAGGAGGCCGACTCGGCCACGGTGGTGGCCGGCAAGTCGTGCGGCGGCGGGACTCCCGCTCGGGAGCTCGGGGACGGCGAAGAGGTGGGCTGGGCCGCGGCCTGGCTGGAGCTGGGCCGGCCCAGTCGGCGACGGAGGAAGATTTTTTTTTAACATTTTTTTAGACAAATAAAAAATAATAAAAACAAAATAAAAAAATTATATGGGCATATTATATATCAAAGTTTTCAGAAAAATATTCTTTATCACTTGAACATTTTGATAACGTCAAATAAAATCCAAAAAAATTTAAATAATCCAAATAGTGTTGCTGCTCTAATAAAATCCAATAAAAATCATTTAAAAATACCAAAATACTTTCAAATTTATTTTTCTCCAATTTTCTAATGTAGGGGATCATGTTACCCTATTTTCCATATATTTTATTTTGGAGAAAAATAATTTGAATAAAAACCAAATAACTCCAAATTAAAAAAAATAATTTCAAAAGGACTTTAAATTTGATCCTTTTAAACTTCCAACTCAGATTCATATATTTTGAAGAAGTCATTTTATCTTCTCTCATGAAAATCATTGAGTTACTTAAAGTTTCCGAATTTAAAATATTTCCAATGGAATTCAAATATTTTCAAAAACCCTTTTCATTTATTTAAATGGAAGAAGTCATGTCATCTTCTCTCCAAGGTTTTGTGGTGAAAAGAATTTGAATTCACGGAGATCACGAATGCAAGGTGAAAGTTTGGGAAAGTCCTTTTATTCCCTCTCATTTAACTTTCAAAAGTTTCGAATTTCACTCAATTTCACACAGGCAATCAAACAATTAATCATAACTATCTATTTAATATAACATTCCAAAATTTAGAATTTTGGGATGTTACAGTATTCTTAATGAAGAAAATACAAATGCAACCATACTATTCATTAAACAGTGTTTCTTAATATAGCTTTGATTTTGTCATTTTTGCCCAAATTACCACGGATGTGATTTCTTCGTGAAACTTCGTATGTGAGTACACCGGTTGACTATGTATTTTAAAAAATTAATTCAGATTTTTTTATTTTTCTATTAATTTTTGAATTTACTATTCATAAAGGGTGCAGGTGCATCCATGTTCACCAAATCCGCGTTCATTATAATACGACATATTTTTATATCTGGATTTTATATTATACTTCCTCTGTTGCATATTATAAGTTGTTACTAGAAACAATATAGGACGCAGATATTCACCACACGTGTGGCAGGAGGAGCACCGTACTGCACGACTCATTCGGTACGAGGGGATCGATCCCCCGCACGAATTTGTTTGGCAGGGGGAACCCACAGCCCGCACGCCTCCATCACACCCGGCCCTTTCCCATGTGAAAAGTAAAAAAAGAAACAAAAAGCCCGATGACAATGAATAAAATGAAAAGGCCCATATTTTGGTTTTTTCTGTGACAAATAAAAGCCCACTTTTTGCTTAGCTACTAAAAAATGCCATCAGCTTTAAAAAGCAGAAAAATGGAAAATCCAGAAAAATTGCCATTCGAGTTTGTCCAAACTATTTGACATTATATTTTTTTTTACAATTACAAGGTTTGTAAACACATATTTGATTCCCCAATGAAGCATGGCAAATCCGTATGAAAAAAATATTACCATGTGAAAAAAAACACAAAAAAGTTGAAAATTCATGTGAAAAAAGCACAAAAAAGGAAAATTTGGCCAGGACAATAAAAGATAAAAATGCCATGGCATTTTAATCGAATTGCCATGAAAGTTTAATTAGAATTGTCGTGTTTTGAATGAGAAATTTGCCGTGTGTGGAAAAAATACAAAAATTTCAAAGTCAAGTATGAACAAGAAAATTTGCCATGGCAGATTTGTATCAAGAATTGTCGTGTTTTGTATGATGAATTTGCCGTGTGTGAAAAAACACAAAAAGTTGGAATCAAGTATGAATGAGAAACTTGCCATTTAAGATTTGTATCAAGAATTGCCATGGTAGATTTGTATGATGAATTTGTCATGTGTGAAAAGAACACACAAAATTGAAAATCAAGTATGAACATGAAAACATGCCATGCAGATTCTTATCAAACTTGCCATGGCAGAATCGTATGAAAACTTGCCATGATGAAAATTCATGTAAACTAAATTTGCCAGGATCAATAAACTAAATTTGCCATGATTTGTAAACTAAATATGCCATGAACCATTAAACTAAATTTTGCAATGATCAATAAACTAAATTTGTATCAAAACTTGGCATGGCAGATTCGTATCATGAATTACTGTGTTTGTATGATGAATTTGCCGTGTGTGAAAAAAATTGAAAATAAAAAAATATGAACAAAAAACTTGCCATGGCAGATTCGTATCAAGAATTGTTGTGTTTTGTATGATGAATTTGCCATGTGTGAGAAAACACAAAAAGTTGAAAACCAAAGTATGAAAAAAATTGCCATGGTAGATTCGTATGAAAACTTGCCATGGCAAAATTCATGTTAAGTAAATTTGCCATGATTTGGAAAATAATTTTGCCATGACCAGTAAACTAAATTTGCCATGTCCAGTAAACTAAATTTGCCATGATTTGTTAACTAAATTTGCCTTGTTTGTGAAAGTAAATTTGCGAAGGGGAAATAGAGTGAAATTTGCCATGGCAAGTTTGCCTTCTGTTTGAAGGATGGCAAGTTTACCGTATTTTAGAATTTTCCAAAATTCAACTAGTAAATTTGACATGGCAATGTAGGTACTAAATTTGCCATGGCAAGTGAAAAATATATATTGCCATGACAAGTGAAAACTATATATTGCCATGGCAATGATAAGTGTAGAATCTGACATGGATGTGTAGTTATATTTGCCATGTCAGCAAAGATAGAATTGCCATTGCAAATATAAAACAACAAAATTTGAAGAACCAGCCATGAGAGCATTATAAAGAAAGCTGAAATTTTCCATGTCCGAAAGACAAGGATGTGATGGACTTCATGAGATCACAATGCACAAAAAAACACATAAACACATGGCAACAAACAACACTTATATAACAAATGGCACGGACGACTGTATGATCCTCTCCATGCAGATTTGAATTGCCATGGCAACTACTATGTCCCATCCAATGCTAAAATCATGAAAAACTATGGATTGAAAATTACCATGGCAACTATGGATTGAACATGGGAGGATTGATATGAAAAACTATCACAACTATCATATTGAAAAAAATGAAAAACAAAAATTGAGTATCAATTGACAATGATCATCACACTAAAAAATGGGCACCTTGGCACAAGTTGTTCATTTAGGAAACAAACAAATGCTAAAACAAAGTAAGGTATATGAAGGTTTATCTAAGTGAATTACAATGTGGATCACAAACACAAACTGCATGATGCTGAAAAACAACACAAGTACTATGACAGCCGAAATTTCGCAACGACTATGGCTTGCCGAGCTTTTGCAACTCCGACCATGGTGGCTGGCCATGAATTCAACGGCACACGCCTCTGTATATTGATACTGAGGGAAGCAAGGAGGGGTAATATGCATCTCACCTTGGGGGACATGGTGGTGAGCTTGGAGGAGTCCCGGGAAGCAGGAAGACGGCAGGAACGAGGGGAAAGCATCGGTGGCGAGACTGCGTCCACCGCCCCGGCCCGCCTCAAACGCGTGACACCATCCTTTCATTGGTGGAACTCCTCTCTATAGTGGCCTGCCTCGGCTCCGCTACCACTAGCCATTGGAACAGGTGCGTAGGGGAGGTTGACATGTCGGGCGCGCAATGCGCCTCCATGCCCTCAAGCAATCCAACGCGCGCGCGTCTCCATGTCACCTTCGATGCGCACGCTGCGCCACCCCTGCCGCTGCTGACCTCGTGCTAGATGCGTCACCTGGTTTGAGGGGATTGGCGCCCTCGCCATTCCTAGTCGCAAGGGTTGGCGCTACTGGCACCCGTGGCCTGCTCCACTAGAAGCATCCCTAGGACGTCAGCTCCTCGTCCGCGATGCGGTGCCGAATCGAGGTGGTGCTGCGCGCGCTCGACGCGAGGGAAACGAGACCCGACCTCACCCGCCAACCTCGATGACACCGGCAGCCTGTTTTCAGATCCGGTGCCAAAAAGGGGGAGAAGACGATGGGGAGTGTTCGGGGAAGGGCCGCGGGGGGTGGGGTGAAGGGGATCCATCTTCGCTGCGACGACTGTAAATCGTTCGGTCGCTTCCATCATTGACTGCTCGCACACATGTGATGATGTGGCACACAGGAGTCTTCAAGATTCGTGCGACGGCTTGATGTGTCTCCAACGTATTTATAATTTATGAAGTATTGATGCTCTTATATTATCATTCTTGAATTTTTTTACAATCATTTTATAGCAACTTTATATCATTTTTGGGACTGACCTATTTACATAGTGCCCAGTGCCAGTTGTTGCTTTTGCTTGTTTATTACATCACAGGAAATTAGTACCAAACGGAGTCCAAACGTAGCAAAAATTTTGGGAGAATTTTTTGGACCAGGACACCCAGGATGGGCCAGAAAAGTACCAGAGGGGTGCCCCTGAAGAAAATATGCCCTAGAGGCAATAATAAAGTTGTTATTTATATTTCCTTATATCATGATAAATATCTATTATTCATGCTAGAATTGTATTAACCGGAAACTTGATAAATGTGTGGATACATAGACAAAACATAGTGTCCCTAGTAAGCCTCTACGAGACTAGCTTGTTAACCAAAGATGGTTAAGTTTCCTAACCATAGACATGTGTTGTCATTTGATGAACGCGATCACATCATTAGGAGAATGATGTGATGGACAAGACCCATCCGTTAGCTTAGCATAATGATCGTTAAGTTTTATCGCTACTGCTTTCTTCATGACTTATACATATTCCTTTGACTATGAGATTATGCAACTCCCGGATACCGGAGGAATACCTTGTGTGCTATCAAACGTCACAACGTAACTGGGTGATTATAAAGATGCTCTATAGGTATCTCCGAAGGTTTTGTTGGGTTGGCATAGATCGAGATTAGGATTTATCGCTCCGAGTATCGGAGAGGTATCTCTGGGCCCTCTCGGTAATGCACATCATGATAAGCCTTGCAAGCAATGTGACTAATGAGTTAGTTGCGGGATGATGCATTACGGAATGAGTAAACATACTTGCAAGCAATGTGACTAACCGACGATCGAATCTCGGGCAAGTAACATACCGATGACAAAGGGAATAACGTATCTTGTCATTACGGTTCGACCGATAAAGATCTTCATAGAATATGCGGGAGCCAATATGAGCATCCAGGTTCTGCTATTGATTATTGACCGGAGAGGTGTCTCGGTCATGTCTACATAGTTCTCGAACCCGTAGGGCCCGCACGCTTAACCTTCGATGGCGATTTGTATTATGAGTTGTGTGTTTTGGTGACCGAAGATTGTTCGGAGTCCCGGATGAGTTCACAGACATGACGAGGAGTCTCGAAATGGTCGAGAGGTAAAGATTGATATATTGGACGATAGTATTCGGACACCAGAAGTGTTTCGGAATGTATCGGGTACGTAACGGAGTACCGGGGGGGGGGTTACCGGAACCCCCCGGGGGAAGATATGGGCCCTATGGGCCATAGGAGGGAGGCAAGGCAGTCCACGAGGGTGGCGCCCCCCAAGGGAGGAGTCCGAATTGGAGTAGGGGAGGGGGCGCGGCCCCCCTTTCCTTCTCCTTCTCCCTCTCCTTCCCCCTTTCCCCTTCCGGTAAAAGGAAAGGGGGGGGGGGGCGAATTGGACTAGGAGTCCAAGTGGGACTCCCCCCACTTGGCGTGCCCCTAGGGCTGGCCTCCTTCCCTCTCTCTCCTTTATATACGGGGGCGGAGGGGCACCTCTAAGGCACCAATTGTTCTTAGCCGTGTGCGGTGCCCCCCTCCACCGTTTACTCCTCCGGTCATATTGTTGTAGTACTTAGGCGAAGCCCTGCGCGGATAACTTCACCATCACCGTCACCATGCCGTCGTGCTGACGAAACTCTCCCTCGACACTTTGCTGGATCAAGAGTTTGAGGGACGTCATCGAGCTGAACGTGTGCAGAACTCAGAGGTGTCGTACGTTCGGTGCTTGATCGGTTGGATCGAGAAGACGTTCGACTACATCAACTGCATTAAGCTAACGCTTCCGCTTTCGGTCTACGGGGGTACGTGGACACACTCTCCCCCACTCGTTGCTATGCATCTCCTAGATAGATCTTGCGTGTTCGTAGGAATTTTTTTGAAATTGCATGCTAGGTTCCCCAATAGTGGCATCCGAGCCAGGTCTATGCATAGATGATATGCACAAGTAGAACACAAAGAGTTGTGGGCGATGATAGTCATACTGCTTACCGCCACGTCTTATTTTGATTCGGCGGTATTGTTGGATGAAGCGGCCCGGACCAACCTTACATGACCGCGTTCATGAGACCAGTTCCACCGACAGACATGCAACTTGTATTGCATAAAGGTGGTTGGCGGGTGTCTGTTTCTCCAACTTTAGTTGAATCGAATTTGACTACGGCTGGTCCTTGTTGAAGGTTAAAATAGCAAACTTGACGAAACATCATTGTGGTTTTGATGCGTAGGTACGAACGGTTCTTTCTAGAAGCCTGTAGCAGCCACGTAAAACTTGCAATAACAAAGTAGAGGACGTCTAACTTGTTTTTTGCAGAGCTTGTTGTGATGTGATATGGTCAAGACATGATGTGATATACATTGTTGTATGAGATGATCATGTTTTGTAAAAGTTATCGGCAACTGGCAGGAGCCTTATGGTTGTTGCTTTATTGTATGAGATGCACACGCCATGTAATTGCTTTTCTTTATCACTATGCGTTACCGATAGTTGTAGAAGCAATAGTTGGTGAGACGACCACTACACTACGATGGAGATCAAGGTGTCAAGCCAGTGAAAATGGAGATCATGACGGTGCTTTGGAGATGGAGATCAAAAGCACAAGATGATGATGGCCATATCATGTCACATATTTTGATTGCATGTGATGTTTATCTTTAATGCATCTTATTTTACTTAGTACGGCGGCAGCATTATAAGATGATCCCTTACTAAAATTTCAAGGTATAAGTGTTCTCCCTGAGTATGCACCGTTGCGACAGTTCATCGTGCCGAGACACCACGTGATGATCGGGTGTGATAAGCTCTACGTTCACATACAACGGGTGCAAGATAGTTTTGCACGTGCGGAATACTCGGGTTAAACTTGACGAGCCTAGCATGTACAGACATGGCCTCGGAACACTAGAGACCGAAAGGTCGAACGTGAATCATATAGTAGATATGATCAACATAGAGATGTTCACCATTGAAAACTACTCCATCTCACGTGATGGTTGGACATGGTTTAGTTCATTTGGATCACGTGATCACTTAGATAACTCGAGGGATGTCCATCTAAGTGGGAGTTCTTAAGTAATTTGATTAATTGAACTTTAATTTATCATGAACTTAGTCCTGATAGTATTTGCAAATTATGATGTAGATCAATAGCTCGAGATGTAGCTCCCCGTTTATTTTTTGATATGTTCCTAGAGAAAAATAAGTTGAAATATGTTAGTAGCAATGATGCGGACTGGGTCCGTGATATGAGGATTATCCTCATTGCTGCACAGAAGAATTATGACCTTGATGCACCGCTAGGTGACAGACCGATTGTAGGAGCAGTGATACATCTCCAACTTATCTATGATTTTTGATTGTTCCATGCTGTTATATTATCAATCTTGGATGTTTTATAATCATTTTATAGTCATTTTATATCATTTTTTGGTACTAACCTATTGATCTAGTGCCAAGTGCTAGTTGTCGTTTTTTGCATGTTTTTTACATCGCAGGAAATCAATACTAAACGGAGTCCAAATGCAATGAAACTTTACGGATATTTTTTATGGACCAGAAGACACCCAATGGGCCAAGGCTGCGCCTCGGGGGTGCTCCGAGGGGAGCACAACCCACCAGGGCGCGCCAGGAGGCTCAGGCGTGCCCTGGTGGGTTGTGCCCACCTCGGGTGCCCCTGGACCGCCTCTTTGCTCTATAAATACCCCAATATTCCAGAAACCCTAGGTGAGTCGAAGAAAATCAATTCCAGCCGCCGCAGAGTCCAGAACCACCAGATCCAATCTAGACACCATCACGGAGGGGTTCACCACTTCCATTGTTGCCTCTCCGATGATGCGTGAGTAGTTCTTTGTAGACCGTCGGGTCCGTAGTTAGTAGCTAGATGGCTTCCTCTCTCTCGCTGGATTCTCAATACAATGGTCTCTTAGAGATCCATATGATGTAACTCTTTTTGCGGTGTGTTTGCTGGGTTCCGATGAACTTTGAGTTTATGATCAGATCTATCTTTTTATATCCATGAAAGTTATTTGAGTTTCCTTGATCTCTTATATGCATGATTGATTATAGCCTCGTATTTCTTCTCCGATATTTGGGTTTTGTTTGGCCAACTTCATCTATTTATATTGCAATGGGAAGAGGTGCTTTGTAGTGGGTTCGATCTTACGGTGCTTGATCCCAGTGACAGAAGGGGAACTGACACGTATGTATCGTTGCTACTAAGGATAAAACGATGGGGTATATCTCTACATAGATAGATCTTGTCTACATCATGTCATCGTTCTTATTGCATTACTCCGTTTTCCATGAACTTAATACTATGCATGCTGGATAGCGGTCGATGTGTGGAGTAATAGTAGTAGATGCAGGCAGGAGTCGGTCTACTAATCTTGGACGTGATGCCTATATAATGATCATTGCCTGGATATCGTCATGATTATTTGAAGTTCTATCAATTGCCCAACAGTAATTTGTTCACCCACCGTTTGCTATTTTTCTCGAGAGAAGTCACTAGTGAAACCTACGGCCCCCGGGTCTCTTTCTCATATTATTTGCCTTTGTGATCTACTTTTCCTTTGCTTTTACTTTCAGATCTATTAAACCAAAAAAATACAAATATACCTTGCTGCAATTTATTCTTATTTATTTTATTTGGTGTTCGATCTATCAATCTACTACAATTTTATTCACGTCCGTTTGCCTATCTCGGGGCGCCACTACCCAAAAGGGATTGACAACCCCTTTTACACGTCGGGTTGCGAGTATTTGTTATTTGTGTGCAGGTGTTTTTTACGTTGTGTTGCTTGGTTCTCCTACTGGTTTTATAACTTTGGTTTCATCACTGAGGGAAATACCTACCGTCGTTGTGCTGCATCATCCCTTCCTCTTTGAGGAAATACTGACGTAGTTCTAGCAGACAGAAACTTTCTAGCGCCATTGCTAGGGAGACATCAAAAGGAATTTCTGGCGCCATTGCCGGGGAGGATCTTCAACATATACCAGCTTCCTAATCACAAATCTCATCTCCTCACAATTTACATTATTTGCCATTTGCCTCTCGTTTTCCTGTCCCCCACTTCACAAAAATTTGCCATTTTATTCGCCTTCTTTTTCGTTCGCCTTTTTCTTGTTGGATCTCTTGTTTGCTTGTGTGACCATGTGTCCTCTATTTGCTTGCATCTTTGCTTGCTAAAAATCTATTGATATGGATCCTCATCCACTAGTTAATCTTTTTAACAGATCTAATTATGTTGAACCAGTTGCTAGTGATTTGAGTGCACTTGATTATCTCTATGAAGTTTTGTTTGAAATTTGTGAATCTGAAAATTGTGATGAAGTGTTAGATGAAGAAATTTATGTACTGATTCATGATAGCACCTTGAATGAAAAGCATGATTGCAATGATTTTACTATAAATTCTATTAATGTGAATTCTGCTAATAATATGCAAAACCCCAAGCTTGGGGATGCTAATATTTCTATGTCCACTACTTATTGCAATGACCATGATTGGGGTGATGGTGCTTCTTATGATCTTGAAAATTTATTTATGCCTCATGATGAATATGATATTGATAATAACTTTTGCAATAGTATTGAAAGTGGGTTTGGAAGAGTGTCAACTTTAGGTAAAAATAATCCCAAATATTTGGAGAGTGTTCAATCTTATGAAATTTTTGATGAAAGTGGGTTTGGAGAGGTCATGACTTTAGTTGATGTTAATCCCACTATCTTGGAAGATTATAAAACTTTTATGCATGTGGATCATGAAGAGAAAATTTTATATGATAGCTATATTTTTGAATTTGATTATGATCCTACATATAATTATTATGAGAGAGGAAAATATGGTTGTAGATTGTCTATGTTGCTAAATCACCTCTCTTCATGTTGAGATTGTCTATGTTTTATTCTTCTTCCTTGCATATGCTAGAAATTGCTCATCTTGATAATTTGTTCTCCTATAAAATGCCTATGCATAGGAAGTATGTTAGACTTAAGTGTGTTTGTCATATGTTTTATGATGCTCTTTTTTGTGCTTCGATTCTTATCATTCATGTGAGCATCAATAAAATCTCAAGCATATCTTAATGGCTATAAAGAAAGAGCTTGTTGGGAGGCAACCCAATGAATAAAATTTATTTTTACTTTTTGCTTTCTGTTCTTGAGTGTTTGCACAATTATGCTACTGTTATGATTGTGTTTTTTCTATTTTAGTTAGTGTTTGTGCCAAGCAAAGCCTTTAGGACTTCTTGGGCAATAGTTGTTTGATCTTGCTGAAACCAGAAACTTATGCACTTATGAAAATAATTTTCATAAATCACTGAAACGTGATTTTCCCTGATTCTTTTTGCTGAAGATTAATATAAAAATTTCTCAGGTCTTCCTAATTTTTAGATTCTTTGGAGTTTCAGAAGTATTCAAAATATCCAGATTGGTACAAACTGTTCTGTTTTTGACATATTCTGTTTTCTTTGCGTTGTGTGGTTGTTTTGATGGCTCTATGGTTTTCTTTGATGGGGTTTTTCCATAGAAAAGTTGGAATATAGTAGATATAATGCAAAAACAAAATATGAATAGGTTGCAACAGTACTTATAGTAGTGATTTATTTTCTTATACTAACGGATCTCACGAAGGTTTTGCTGAGTTTTGTGTGATTGAAGTTTTCAAGTTTTGGGTTATCTTACGATGGATGAAGGAATAAGGAGTAAGAAGAGCCTAAGCTTGGGGATGCCCCGGCATCCCAAGCTATTATCCAAAAGAAGCAAGCAACTAAGCTTGGGGATGCCCCGAGTGGCATCCCCTCTTTCTTCTAATGACCATCGGTATTTTACTCGAGGCTATATTTTTATTCGTCACATACCATGTGTTTTGCTTGGAGCGTCTTGTATGATATGAGTCTTTGCTTTTTTTATTTTGTGTTTTTAGTCTTGGTTCCTTGCTGGACACACCTATTTGAGAGAGCCAAAATTATGTCATGACTTGTTAGAATTGCTCTCTATGCTTCACTTAAATTTTTTATGAGCTATGGACTTGCTCTAGTGCTTCACTTATATCTTTTTGAGCATGGTGTGCTTTAGTATTTTTGAAGAAATGCTCTCTTGCTTCACTTAGATTTATTTGAGAGTTAGTAAATTTTTCAAGAAATTCTCTCTTGCTTCACTTAAATTAATTTGAGAGAAATAAATATTATGCTCATGATCTTCACTTATATTTGTTTGAGCTTATGAAAAGCAAAATATGAAAATTAGTTCCAAAGTGATAGATATCCAAGAAGGATATAATAAAAACTTTCATGAAGATCATTGGACAAAATAAACTTGATTCTTAGTAATAGTTTTGAGATATGATGATGTGATATGTGAGTTATGTTGATGAGTAATTATGCTTTAGTAAGAATATTGGTGTTAAGGTTTGTGATTCCCTATGCAAGCATGAAAGTCAATAATTATGCAATGAAATTATATCCTACTTGTGATGCATTATTCGGTGTTAATTATGCTTAATGCTCGCTCATGAGATTATTTGTTTCTTGGTTGGTCGCTTCTCAATCGTTTGCGAGCCTTCATTTTGCACTAAGTATGATCACTACTTGTGCATCCAAAAACCTTTAAACCAGTTTTGCCACATGAGTCCACTATATCTACCTATATGTGGTATTCTTTTGCCGTTCCAAGCAAATTTGCATGTGCCATCTCTAATTTTCAAAATAAACTTCTCTTTTGTGTGTTCGTACTGCTCGCGGAGCGGTGAGGGGTGGCTAATATTTTCCATGCTAGATGTGTTATTCTCACGATGAGTGTTTATTCACTTGTCATTGCACGAGAGTAAGGCAAAGGTATTAGGGATGCCCAGTCCTGAAATGAAAAAGGAATTTACTTTATGTTGTCAAATAATAAATTCCTTGGAAAGTGTTGGTATGGAGGGCAACCGTGAATACGGCTAGCCATGGAAAGTGAAAGTATGGTTGAAAAAGGAATAAACTTTATTTTTTGTTTGGGAACCGCCTATGATATATAGCATGGAAAGTGTTGGGAACTATAAGTCGTTTTCGTTGGTGGGAAAGACACACCACCCAAAATGTTTTTATCTCTAAGTTTTTCGCTTTGAGCTCTGGCACCTCTACAAATCCCTACTTCCCTCTGCGAAGGGCCTTTCTTTTACTTTATGCAATTTTTATTTTCAATTTGAGTCTCCATCTTCTCTTATAAAAGCACCAACTAGGAGGCAATATGATCGTACTTGAGTATTGGGTGTAGCTAATATGCGAATGTGTTTCATGAATGGATCAATGACTGAGCATGATGGGCTAGAGATAACTTATTTTAGCGTTGATATTTTGAAATACATGATTGCTTGTTGATATGCTTGAGTATTTCAATTATCATGTCAAAACTAGACTATTGCTTTGAATCACATAAAAGTCCAAATGTCCATGCTATAAAGAAAAGAATATGATATGACATGTTAGGCAGCATTCCACATCAAAAATTCTGTTTTTATCACTTACCTACTCGAGGACAAGTAGGAGTTAAGTTTGGGGATGCTGATACGTCTTCAACGTATCTATTATTTTTTATTGTTCCATGCTGTTATATTATCAATCTTGGTTGTCTTATAATCATTTTATAGTCATTTTATATCATTTTTTGGTACTAACCTATTGACCTAGTGCCAAGTGCCAGTTGCTGTTTTTTGCATGTTTTTTACATCGTAGGAAATCAATACCAAACGGAGTCCAAATGAAACGAAACTTTACAGAGATTTTTTATGGACTAGAAGACACCCAATGGGCCAAGGTTGCGCCTGGGGGTGCTCCGAGGGGAGCACAACCCACCAGGGCGCGCCAGGAGCCCAGGCGCGCCCTGGTGGGTTGTGCCCACCTTGGGAGCTCCCCGGACCGCCTCTTTGCTCTATAAATACCCCAATATTCCAGAAACCCTAGGGGAGTCGACGAAAATCAATTCCAGCCGCCACAGAGTCCAAAACCACCAGATCCAATCTAGACACCATCACAGAGGGGTTCACCACTTCCATTGGTGCCTCTCCGATGATGCGTGAGTAGTTCTTTGTAGACCTTTGGGTCCGTAGTTAGTAGCTAGATGGCTTGATCTCTCTCGCTGGATTCTAAATACAATGGTCTCTTGGAGATCCATATGATGTAACTCTTTTTGCGCTGTGTTTGTTGGGATCCGATGAACTTTGAGTTTATGATCAGATCTATCTTTTTATATCCATGAAAGTTATTTGAGTTTCTTTAATCTCTTATATGCATGATTGCTTAGAGCCTCGTATTTCTTCTCTGATATTTGGGTTTTGTTTGGCCAACTTGATCTATTTATCTTGCAATGGGAAGAAGTGCTTTGTAGTGGGTTCGATCTTACGGTGCTTGATCCCAGTGACAGAAGGGGAACCGACACGTATGTATCGTTGCTACTAAGGATAAAACGACGGGATCTATCTCTACATAGATAGATCTTGTCTACATCATGTCATTGTTCTTATTGCATTACTCCGTTTTTCCATGAACTTAATACACTAGATGCATGTTGGATAGCGGTTGATGTGTGGAGCAATAGTAGTAGATGCAGGCAGGAGTCGGTCTACTAATCTTGGACGTGATGCCTATATAATGATCATTGCCTGGATATCATCATGATTATTTGAAGTTCTATCGATTTCCCAAAAGTAATTTGGTCACCCACTGTTTGCTATTTTTCTCGAGAGAAGCCACTAGTGAAACCTACGACCCTCGGGTCTCTTTCTCATATTATTTGCCTTTGTGATCTACTTTTCCTTTGCTTTTACTTTCAGACCTATTAAACCAAAAAATACAAAAATACCTTGCTGCAATTTATTCTTATTTATTTTATTTGGCGTTCGATCTATCAATCTACTACAATTTTATTCACGTCCGTTTGCCTATCTTGGGGCGCCGCCACCCAAAGGGATTAACAACCCCTTTTACACGTCGGGTTGCGAGTATTTGTTATTTGTGTGCAGGTGTTGTTTACGTTGTGTTGCTTGGTTCTCCTACTGACTCGATAACCTTGATTTCATCACTGAGGGAAATACCTACCGTCGCTGTGCTGCATCATCCCTTCCTCTTTGAGGAAATACCGACATAGTTCTAGCAGACAGAAACTTTCTGGCGCCATTGCTAGGGAGACATCAAAAGGAATTTCTGGTGCCGTTGCCGGGGAGGATCTTCAACATATACCAGGTTCCTAATCACAAATCTCATCTCCTCGCAATTTACATTATTTGCCATTTGCCTCTCGTTTTCCTCTCCCCCACTTCACAAAAATTTGCCATTTTATTCGCCTTCTTTTTCATTCGCCTTTTTCTTGTGGGATCTCTTGTTTGCTTGTGTGACCATGTGTCCTCTATTTGCTTGCATCTTCGCTTGCTAAAAATCTATTGATATGGATCCTCATCCACTAGCTAATATTTTTAAGAGATCTAATTATGTTGAACCAGTTGCTAGTGATTTGACTGCACTTGATTATCTCTATGAAGTTTTGCTTGAAATTCGTGAATCTGAAAATTGTGATGAAGTGTTAGATGAAGAAATTTATGAAGTGATTCATGATAGCACCTTGAATGAAAAGCATGATTGCAATGATTTTACTATAAATTCTATTAATGTGAATTGTGCTAATAATATGCAAAACCCCAAGCTTGGGGATGCTAATATTGCTATGTGCACTACTTATTGCAATGACCATGATTGGGGTGATGTTGCTTCTTATGATCTTGAAAATTTATTTATGCCTCATGATGAATATGATATTGATAATTTTTTTGCAATAGTATTGAAAGTGGGTTTGGAAGAGTGTCAACTATAATGTGCAAGGGATAAAGGAAAAGATTCTTGAGGTCTTCACGATGCTGATATCGACGAAGGTAGAAATCAAGAAAGAGCATCAAGTGATTATGGTTAACTAGACCACTAGTTTCAAGAAAAAGGGCAAAGGAAAAGAAGTGGAACTTCAAGAAAAAGGGCAAGCAAGTTGCCACTCCCATGAACCAACCCAAACCTAGACCCAAGCCTGAAACTGAGTGCTTCTACTGCAAAGGAAATGGTCACTGGAAGCGGAAGTTCCCCGAATACATGGCGAATAAGAAGGATGGCAAAGTGAACAAAGGTATATTTGATATACAGACTATTGATGTGTACTTTAATAGTGTTGATAGCAACCCCTGGGTATTTGATACCGGTTCAGTTGCTAAGATTAGTAACTCGAAACAGGATGCTGCTAACGCGACACTACGATCAGAGACCCTTTGAGAAACTGTGTGCGATGCAATGATCGCAAACGGTGGTGTAGGAAAACCGTCAGAAATGTATAAAACGTTTGCGATGACGGATGCATCAAACACAGTTTAGGTTTTAGTTGCGTGTGCGATGAAGGGCATACAGTTCAGTTCAATTAACCGTTTGCGATGAGGAGGAACAAAAGAAAAGGGCAGCCAGATGAAGGTGTGTGCGATGTACAACATACGGTTCACTCGGATGAACTGTTTATGATTAGGCAACACAAAAGAAACAGACAGCCCGATCAAGGTGTGTGCGATGTACAACATACGGTTCACTTGGATGAACTGTTTGTGATTAGGCAAGAGAACATAAACGGTTCAATATAACAAGATGTGTGTGATACGCGGCAAACAGGTCTGTAATCAGAAATGTGTGCGAAGACCGATAATAACACAGACGATTGCTTCTAATAAGACGTATGTGATATGCTCTGTCTACACAACATCTATTGGCAACTGTGGGATGGGCGGTTATCCGGATACGCCATAAGGATGCGAAGAGGCATTCCTATCAGCAAGGACTAGCTGTTCCACCAGTAGCTCAGGTAAGAAAACTATCAAGTTAAGTGTGCTCAGGCTGGAGCAGCCATCGGATGGGTGACTGGATGGGAAGTTGTGTCGATGTTAAATTAGGTGATGGGATGGGTCATTTCGATCAAATGATCGAAATGCCCCATTCCCTCGGCTAATTTAACCTCGAGGTCCTTGTTTTTTTAACACATGTTAAAGAAGGTCTACCACATTACTTTTTGACAATGTGCGATACGTGGCATACAGTTGATCCATCCGACCTATTTGTGATGGAATAGGCCATGTGTGTTGTGGGCAAACGCTTGCTAGTATTCAACCGTTTGGGATTGATGAATTCATCACCGAAGGGATCCCTAGTGTGGTCCGTGTTCATCTGATCATCAGCTAGTTCTTGTGCTAGCTCGATGCTAAGTTTCCATTAATTGATGGCGTTCTATGAACACGCCACCGTTTCCCGCCATTTCCTCACCTGTTTCCTGCCACCCTGCTATATTGCGCATAGGGGGTGCACGACGCACGGAGGCGACAAGCACAGCTTGTAGCACATCCACCTTTTCCAAGCATGCCAACCCACTAAAGCGCTGCCTCTGCCATCAACCTCGTCGACGAGGAAAACGAACAGGTGCCACGGCCCGTGGAGGTCGAGGCGCTCCTCGGCAATGCGATGGACGATGCCGTGATGCGCGTCATCGCCAGGGTTGAGCAGACCTTTGGCGCATGGCGCTTGAGCGCCACGGATCAAGATAGGCATGTCAGCGTCGACAGGCTGCAGCTCGCCGCGCAACATGATCGATGGTGTGCCGCAGAGCAAGCTAGGCGCGTCCGCGCCGATAGGCTGCGGCTTGCCGCACGGCGAGACCGTTGGAGCGCCGCAGAGCGAGAGGCGCGGCGCGCCGCACAGCCAGAGCAGATCCATCGGCGCTTGGCCGCTGTCGACACGGTGTTGCAGCTGGGTACACATCCCGTCAGTACCCCCATTCCTCGCCAGGAGTGGGTAGAGGCCCTCAGCGCCGTACTTGCACCAGATGCCGGCCACGCCGTACTTGCATCGGACGCCCGCCACGCCGTTCGCATGGGTGCCGCCGTTCGCATTGTCCGCGGCCCGCTGGATGCCAACGCGCTGGTTGTAGGCTCGACCGCCTCCTTGGCCCAGGTGTCCACCTGGGCACAGTAGAGGAACATGGCCGTCGCATCCTCGAGTTGGTTATCTCTGATGAAATAGCCAACTTGGAGCTCGAGATCGCGCTCCAGATGTACCGCGAGCGTGTCGACCGCTTGGACGAACGCCTGCACGACTTCAGGCAGAGCCAAGAGCTACCCTAGGCAAGGGCTGCTGGTCATGGTCTCATGGACGCGTTTTATTTTGAAAAGTTGTTTCGACGTGGATAGCTTTGTATTCACAGCAATCATAGTATTGATCTGTTTATTGCTCTGTTTCAATGTGTGTACTCTGTTTTCCATTCTTATATGTTTTGTTTCAATGGGTGTATATACGCTTTCCATTCTGTATATGTGGATGATAACAGCTAGATTCAAATTAGTATACAAAAACAGATAGAAAATGGAATTCATAATATATATATTAATTGTTCATTAGATCATCACAGAATATATATATATGATGATACTTAACTACTAGGTACAATGCATAAAATTGAAAACGAACAATACTAAAACTAATAATCCCTCCTGGGGCCAGTATTCCGGCAGCCCCTCGCCAGCAGCTCCCTGGTGCGCGGCGTCTTCCCAGTGCGGAGGCAGTACTCCGACTCCTCCGCCTCCCAGCGCTTGACGTACCGATCTGCCTCTTGCTGGCGGACGCGCGGCCGATCTTGCCATTTCGTTGGGCGCCCACCGGAGCTCCTCGTCGGTGGCACGCTGGAGCTTATCGGCCCACCTTCACGCAGCGACGAGGCGCCCAGCGCCTATGACCTTCCTCGCGAAGTACCCGTCTTCGTACACCTCCTCGGCACGACGACGCGCCCGCCCCCAAAGCTCCGCCGCCTCCTTTTTCCAGGCGGCATCACGGGCTTCACAGGCCGCCTGGTACCTGGCTTCCTCCTCCGCCATCTCCTTCTTGAACGCCACTTGCCTGGCTTTCTCAGCCGGCGGCAGCGACTTCCACAGACAAAGATTGTACTGGCCCCAAAACCAATCCAAAGTTGGGGGGTCCGGCGCAACCTCGTCAGGCGGCGCGTAGGGGTCCTCGTCGCTGCTAATCGAGTGAGCGTCCTCGGGGGGCGGCGACTCCTCGTCGGCGCGTGGGCAGACCGGCGGCGCCATGGCAGAGATTTGAGAGAGAGAGAGAGGGCGAGCGAGGGGAGGATGTAGATGAGAATGCAGGCGGGACGACGTGAGCAAGGTAGTATTTATTGGCGGCCGGAATCTAGATCGACGGGGACAGTACACACGCCGGTCGCCGGAATTTACGAGTACTGTAGTTTGAATTACACACAATTCCCGCAGCAAATCCGTGTGTGAACATAATAGCTGACGGTTTCCAATACAGAACCGTGTCTGATTAATGATCCCCGCCAATCACCTACCAAACCTCGAGCCGCGAGATAGAGTGCCAATCGTGTGGGGGCCGGTTGTCTTGCCAGATCTTTACATTTTCTTTTTTGAACACCAGATATTTACATCGTCTGATGATTTTTTAACTCGCACACAAGTACACAAAAATATGATTTTTCAAACCGTTTTGGTTAGGCGTTGCATGTAGATGTAGTTCAAATTTGAATTACGGTCATTAAATGGTTAGAAAATCACTTAAATGTCTTTAAAAGGTCAAATGACCCCTGAAAATTTCCAAATTTTCACATGACAGTTGTATTAGTGCACGTTAAACGTAGGAAAAAATTTGAAGGCCGTAAGAGGAAGCTATCTCCCGTCCGTCAGCAAACATGCATTGTTCCCTCTCGGAACCACGAACCTTCTAGTGAGTTGCTCCGGTTTGTGAGGGGTGTGTGTCCAAACTTTCGTCAAACAGGCCAATTTTTTACCACATCATCTTGGTGGCATGACATTAAATCAAGCAAGGTTTCATGTTTTTCTGATCATTTTTTAATTTTTTGGAATTAAAATGCCATGGCATGCACTCCATGCATGTGCCCATGCCTTGACACCAATATGTTTGAAAATTCATTCGAATTTACTGCACATGGAATTAACTCGCACACAAGTACACAAAAATATGATTTTTCAAACCGTTTTGGTTAGGCGTTGCATGTAGATGTAGTTCAAATTTGAATTACGGTCATTAAATGGTTAGAAAATCACTTAAATGTCTTTAGAAGGTCAAATGACCCCTGAAATTTACCAAATTTTCACATGACAGTTGTATTAGTGCACGTTAAACGTAGGAAAAAATTTGAAGGCCGTAAGAGGAAGCTATCTCCCGTTCGTCATCAAACATGCATTGTTCCCTCTCGGAACCACGAACCTTCTAGCGAGTTGCTCCGGTTTGTGAGGGGCGTGTGTCCAAACGTTCGTCAAACATGCCAATTTCTTTACCACATCATCTTGGTGGCATGACATTACATCAACCAAGGTTTCATGTGTTTCTGATCATTTTTCTATTTTTTGAATTAAAATGCCATGTCACTCCATGCATACGTATGCATGTGTCCATGTCGTGAGACCAATATGTTTGAAAATTCCTTCTAATTTACTGCACATGGAATTAACTCGCACACAAGTACACAGATATGATTTTTCAAACCGTTTTGGTTAGGCGTTGCATGTAGATGTAGTTCAAATTTGAATTACGGTCATTAAATGGTTAGAAAATCACTTAAATGTCTTTGAAAGGTCAAATGACCCCTAGAATTTTCCAAAATTTCACATTACAGTTGTAGTAGTGCACGTTAGACGTTGAAAAAATTTCAAGGCCGTAAGAGGAAGCTATCTCCCGTTCGTCATCAAACATGCATTGTTCCCTCTCGGAACCACGAACCTTCTAGCGAGTTGCTCCGGTTTGTGAGGGGTGTGTGTCCAAACTTTCGTCAAACATGCCAATTTCTTTACCACATCATCTTGGTGGCATGACATTAAATCAAGCAAGGTTTCATGTTTTTCTGATCATTTTTTAATTTTTTGGAATTAAAATGCCATGGCATGCACTCCATGCATGTGCCCATGCCTTGACACCAATATGTTTGAAAATTCCTTCGAATTTACTGCACATGGAATTAACTCGCACACAAGTACACAAAAATATGATTTTTCAAACCGTTATGGTTAGGCGTTGCATGTAGATGTAGTTCAAATTTGAATTACGGTCATTAAATGGTTAGAAAATCACTTAAATGTCTTTAAAAGGTCAAATGACCCCTGAAATTTACCAAATTTTCACATGACAGTTGTATTAGTGCACGTTAAACGTAGGAAAAAATTTGAAGGCCGTAAGAGGAAGCTATCTCCCGTTCGTCATCAAACATGCATTGTTCCCTCTCGGAACCACGAACCTTCTAGCGAGTTGCTCCGGTTTGTGAGGGGTGTGTGTCCAAACGTTCGTCAAACATGCCAATTTCTTTACCACATCATCTTGGTGGCATGACATTACATCAACCAAGGTTTCATGTGTTTCTGATCATTTTTCTATTTTTTGAATTAAAATGCCATGTCACTCCATGCATACGTATGCATGTGTCCATGTCGTGAGACCAATATGTTTGAAAATTCCTTCTAATTTACTGCACATGGAATTAACTCGCACACAAGTACACATATATGATTTTTCAAAACGTTTTGGTTAGGCGTTGCATGTAGATGTAGTTCAAATTTGAATTACGGTCATTAAATGGTTAGAAAATCACTTAAATGTCTTTAAAAGGTCAAATGACCCCTAGAATTTTCCAAAATTTCACATTACAGTTGTAGTAGTGCACGTTAGACGTAGAAAAAATTTGAAGGCCGTAAGAGGAAGCTATCTCCCGTTCGTCATCAAACATGCATTGTTCCCTCTCGGAACCACGAACCTTCTAGCGAGTTGCTCCGGTTTGTGAGGGGTGTGTGTCCAAACTTTCGTCAAACATGCCAATTTCTTTACCACATCATCTTGGTGGCATGACATTACATCAACCAAGGTTTCATGTGTTTCTGATTTTTTTGGAATTAAAATGCCATGCCACTCCATGCATACGTATTCATGCATATGTGTCCATGTCGTGATACAAATATGTTTGAAAATTCCTTCTAGTTTACTGCACATGGAATTAACTCGCACACAAGTACACAAATATGATTTTTCAAACCGTTTTCGGTTACGCGTTGCATGTAGATGTAGTTCAAATTTGAATTACGGTCATTAAATGGCTAGAAAATCACTTAAATGTCTTTAAAAGGTCAAATGACCCCTAGAATTTTCAAAAATTTCACATTACAGTTGTAGTAGTGCACGTTAGACGTAGAGAAAATTTTGAAGGCCGTAAGAGGAAGCTATCTCCCGTTCGTCATCAAACATGCATTGTTCCCTCTCGGAACCACGAGCCTTCTAGTGAGTTGCTCCGGTTTGTGAGGGGTGTGTGTCCAAACTTTGGTCAAACATGCCAATTTTTTACCACATCATCTTGGTGGCATGACATTACATCAACCAAGATTTCATGCGTTTCTGATTTTTTTTAAATTTTTTTGGAATTAAAATGCCATGTCACTCCATGCTTAATTATGCCATAGCCGTTAGGCCAATATGTTTGAAAATTCCTTCCAATTTACTGCACATGGAATTAAATCGCATACAAGTACACGAAATATGAGTTTTCAAACCGTTATGGTTAGCTGTTGCATGTACATGTAGTTCAAATTTCAATTACGGTCATTAAATGGCTAGAAAATCACTTAAATGTCTTAGAAGGTCAAATGACCCCTGAAATTTTCCAAAATTTGACATGACAGTTGTATTAGTACTACAAAATTTCTCGTTCATTTAAAACACCATCCGTTGGCACTTTATTCCAAATTCGTCTTTCATAGCTAATAAAAAATATCTACAACATCACACATAGTTGTTTTCTAGGAACCGTTTGCGATGAAAATATCTGGGTCTATTTCAGTCTCCCTCCTTAAGCTTCGCCGGCTCGTCTGCTCTAGTGCCGGCAACCCCCGAATCCACGAATCCCGATCCCCATTCCCACACCCCCTTCTTGCAAAGATGACGCCGTGGAAACACTTCGTGAAGGCCCGTACGATGGCCGCGTCCCCCCCGAGCGCCGCCGCCTGCGCCGAGAGCGCGACCGCCTACGCCGAGAGTGCGGCCGCATCCGCATTGAGCGTGACCGCTTCCGCCAAGAGGGCATCTGCCGCAGCCGGCAGGGCAGCAGCAGCAGCCGAGACGGCGGTTGCAAACACCGAGAGCACTCAAGCTACCTTCCGTGCCGCTGATGTCGCCCTAGCCCGGGTCGAGGCCATCCACGCCAAAATCAAGGATGCACACGCCAAGATGTTCCAGGCCACCTCGGACTCCAGCATGCAACCCACGTCTGAAAAGGCGGCGGTGGCCATGGAGCACCTGCTTCCTCATGAGGTCGCCGAGCGGGAGCTAGAGATGCAGGAGGCGGCAGAGATCAAGGAGCGCCGAGGTTGAGGTGAGAAGAGTTTGTCCGTCGAGGAATCGACGGTGGAGTACCAACGCGAGCTCTGGCGCGGCCACTACTACGAGTACTACAACCTTTGAGGGCGGCGCTGAGGACGAGGACGAGGATGCGGTCGACTTCAGCAGGGGGGACCCGGAGTCCACCAACGGCGGCATGTCGCCAGGACAAGTCATCGACGTCTCATCTCACACCGGCGATGCATAGGCCGGAGCGGCGGCGGATTTTTAATTATGCGTACTTAGGCTTTGTTTTTAATACTGGTCTTTTGTTAGAGCAATGTTTAGGTCAACTGGCTCTGTGTAATTACTAAAATTGCTAGATTCAGTAAGTGTGGTCTGTCTGCTGTACGCTCTTCTGTGTGCCCAAATTAGCAAGCGATGTTAAATTATGCAATGACGTACCCGGGGAAATTTCCACCAAAATTTGAATTATCAAACTCATCCCATGCGCGTAAAGCAGAAGAATCGTTTGCGATGCACACAATCGTTCAAAGTGAATGGTTCGGCGGCACCGCACGCGTTCAAAGTGAATGTGCCCATGCCTTGAGACCAAAATTTGAATTATCAAACTCATCCCATGCGCGTAAAGCAGAAGAATCGTTTGCGATGCACATGATCGTTCAAAGTGAATGGTCCGGCGGCACCACGCGCAAAGTTTCCCTCCACATTTCCAAAATTTTGGCCTACCGCCAAAATATCTACCCCCGCCCCCCTTCCCCACCCCCTTTTCTCCCCAACCACAAGTCACATTTCCCCTGTTTCCTCCTTCCTTCCTTCCTTCCTTGCTAAGATATAGCCGCTTCCTTGCTCTCGCCGTCTCGCATCCTACCGCCGGGGTCACCATGGTCTTCTTCGAAGACATCTCCAGCGGTTCCTCCTCCGGCAACTACTCCTTCACCACCCGGGTATGCCTCTCTTCTCTCTCCCGGGCTATGACTTGGAATGAAGGATTTTTACCCGGAGGTCGATTTGAGTCGTTTCTTCCTCTTGTAGCTCCCTAAGACCATCAGTGGCAACGAATGGAGCGGGGTGGCTGAAGATCTATCTGCTCGTTGTCACCATCAATCTCCATGCATGAAGCTACTTGCGTTTGATTCTGTGGACACTGGGAGGAAGTTTCTGGTATGTGCAGAGAAGGTTAGACCCTCTTCCGTTGTTACAAATCATTTGTTAGATGTGATTCACACACTGTCACGGTCCCAACCCATTCATACCACACCTTCAACCAAACGCATCCTAAGACAGTGTCACAGTTTGTACCTAGTATCTTAAATTGTTGCCATATCATCAGGTGCCATTAGAAAATTATTTGGCACCGCTTCAGCAGTTTGTGCAGCCAACTTTGGTCCACACATCCGAGCAGCCAAGCAGTAAAATACTAAATCTTTATGGCACGAAGGAACTGGGCATCGGAGCAACTACGTGCGCCGGAGTCCGGGTCCCTGATTTTTTTCCGCTGCATCGGTTCGCCAGTTCAGGGCACCGGTGCGAGATGTAGCAACAGTTGTCTTTACACCAGTTTTGGCATACATAGTGGACGGCCTTAGTGCTATTAGTCCTATGTTACTATATTTGTGCATGTACACACCTTTTAGTATCAATTTGCTGTCATCCAAACACTGTCGCTATGCTGTTGCAGTTATATTTACCTTCCTCATAAAATGTTCAATTTGTTATTTATTGTACATGAGTAAGAACTTGTTGCGTCGTTCTAGTTAATTATAGCTTCTGATGTTCCAGAATTTCGTTGTTGTCTCAGTACCAATTATTTCATTTGCACATTGATCTTTTTGAGAAGATATGACATAATTAACATGTTTCTTCAGTTTTTCAAAATAAGTATTGGTGATTTTCTATGTTGCTATAAACCCATTTCCCCTACAATTGTTACTAATCTAGTTTTAAATATTATAGGATGAATGGAAGTGTTCTTACTTGGAGTGGGTTGATCAAGAGTGGCCACAGTCTTTGAAGATGTGCCTAACAAAGCTCTGGAGCATGTATGAGGAAGTGAACACAACTAGGCTTAGAGAAAGTCTTGTCAACGCTGAAGCATATTTCAAGATGCGGGATAAAAAGTTGAAGGTGGAGAATGAGCTCAGATTTTTTTAAAGACTTTGCTAAGATGGTGTTGGCGAAGGAGGAGCCACTTCCCCAGTTGGCCCGTGCAAAACGGGTTCTTAATGAACTGGAAGCAGAGGTGGATAAGACGAGCTTGGATGATCTCGATTAGGGAAATGAATATATTGTTCTTATGAAGTTGAACTAGCTATATGTTGTACCGTGCTGTTTTCATGTAGCTACCGTTATAATATATTTATGTGCCTGATATGAAATCGGCAAACAGCTGTTCGATATGAAATGTGAATTTGCGTAATATTGGAATTATTAATTGTAAACTAATAAACCTGCTAAATGTGTCATGGACCTTTGCAAACTGTTCTAGCAGTAAAAGCGGTTGCGATGGATAGCCCAATGCCACATAGTTTTCTTCATCAAATCGTGTGTGATATAGTTGATAAAAGCAAACACTTAACCAAGGAAGACCGTGTGTGATAGTTACACCTTTCAAACACGAGCCTACACATAAAACTGTGTGGGATTTACGTCCGAACGGAAACGTTTTCCCTAGATTGACCGTGTGGGATGTACATAAGAACGGAAACGTATTCCTTGGATTGAATGTGTGTGATATACATATGAACGGAAATGTTTTTCTGGGATTCACCATGTGGGATGTACATACCTACAGAAATGATTTTCTTGGATTACCGTGTGGGAAGTACATAGCTACGGAAATGATTTTGGGGATTCACCGTGTGGGATGTACATACCTACGGAAATGATTTCTGGGATTCACCGTGTGGGATGTACATACCTACGGAAATGATTGGGTTTTGATGCCTCGCCCGATCGCACACGGCCCCAGCCTGGGTCCCAGGAGGGCCTATCCCCGACGATTTCTGGGTCGTGTGGGAAGGACACCCTATCGCACACACTCAGTTGGCGATGGTTCCAAATGTTGTCGCGGAAAGGGGTAAAAAACTGTTTGTTTAGGACCGAGGCGCACCAGTGAGTTAAGGATGAAGTGACGATGTGTGTTGGAAGTGGTTCCAAAATTGATATGATCATTGTCGCACACTCCCTATACATTTGGGGTTAGTGTTGAACCTAAATAAATGTTATTTGGTGTTTGCGTTGAGCATGAATATGATTTGATCATGTTTATTGCAATACGATTATTCATTTAAGTTAGAGAATAATTGTTGTTCTGTTTACATGATAAAACCTTCTATGGTCATACACCCAATGTAAATGCTTTATTGAATCTCGATCCTAGTGATACACATATTCATAATATTGATGCCAAAAGATGCAAAGTTGATAATGATAGTACAACATACTTGTGGCACTGCCGTTTATGTCATATTGGTGTGAAGCACATGAAGAAATCCATGCGGATGGACTTTTGGAATCACTTGATTATGAATCATTTGATACTTGCGAACCATGCCTCATGGGCAAGATGACTAAAACTCCATTCTTCGGAACAATGGAGCGAACCAATGACTTATTGGAAATAATACATACCGATGTATGCGGTCCGATGAGTGTTGAGGCTCGCGGCGGGTATCGTTATTTTCTAACCTTCACAGATGATTTGAGTAGATATGGGTATATATACTTGATGAAACACAAGTCTGAAACATTTCAAAAGTTCAAAGAATTTCAGAGTGAAGTGGAGAATCATCGCAAGAAGAAAATGAAGTTTCTATGGTCTGATCGCGGAGGTGAATATTTGAGTTAGAAGTTTGGCCTTCATTTAAAACAATGTGGAATAGTTTCACAACTCATGCCACCTGGAACACCACAGCGTAATGGTGTGTCCGAACATCGTGACCATACTTTATTAGATATGGTGCGATCTATGATGTCTCTTACCGATTTACCACTATCGTTTTGGGGTTATGCATTAGAGACAGTTGCATTCACTTTAAATAGGGCACCATCTAAATCCGTTGAGACGACACCGTATGAACTGTGGTTTGGCAGGAAACCTAAGCCGTCGTTTCTTAAAGTTTGGGGTTGTGATGCTTATGTGAAAAAGCTTCAGCCTGATAAGCTCAAACCCAAATCGGAGAAGTGCGTCTTCATAGGATACCCAAAAGAAACTATTGGGTACACCTTCTATCATAGATCCGAAGGCAAGATCTTTGTTGCTAAGAATGGATCCTTTCTAGAGAAGGAGTTTCTCTCGAAAAAAGTGAGTGGGAGGAAAGTACAACTTGATGAGTGCTACCTCTTGAGCATGGTTGGTTTTCCCTTGAAGAGGAAAGGGTGATGCAGCAAAGTAGCGTAAGTATTTCCCTCAGTTTTTGAGAACCAAGGTATCAATCCAATAGGAGGCCACACGCAAGTCCCTCGTACCTACACAAACAAATAAGAACCTTGCAACCAACGCGATAAAGGGGTTGCCAATCCCTTCACGGCCACTTGCAAAAGTGAGATCTGATAGAGATGATAAGATAATACTTTTGGTATTTTTATGATAAAGGATGAAAGTAAAGATTGCAAAATAAACGGTGACAGAAATAGCTCGTTGTCGGGAGATTAATATCATAGAAAATAGACCCGGGGGCCATAGGTTTCACTAGTGGCTTCTCTCAAGATAGCATAAGTATTATGGTGGGTGAACAAATTACTGTCGAGCAATTGATAGAAAAGTGCATAATTATGAGAATATCTAGGCATGGTCATGCATATAGGCATCACGTCCGTGACAAGTAGACCGACTCCTACCTGCATCTACTACTATTACTCCACACATCGACCGCTATCCAGCATGCATCTAGAGTATTAAGTTCATAAGAACAGAGTAACACATTAGGCAAGATGACATGATGTAGAGGGATAAACTCAAGCAATATGATATAAACCCCATCTTTTTATCCTCGATGGCAACAATACAATACATGTCATTTCCCCTTTTGTCACTGGGATCGAGCAACGCAAGATTGAACCCAAAGCTAAGCACTTCTCCCATTGCAAGAAAGATCAATCTAGTCGGCCAAACCAAACTGATAATTCGAAGAGACTTGCAAAGATAACCAATCATACATAAAAGAATTCAGAGAAGAACCAAATATTGTTCATAGATAATCTTAATCATAAACCCACAATTCATCGGATCTCGACAAACACACCACAAAAAGAGTTACATCAAATAGATCTCCAAGAAGATCGAGGAGAACTTTGTATTGAGATCCAAAGAGAGAGAAGAAGCCATCTAGCTAATAACTATGGACCCGAAGGTCCGTGGTAAACTACCCACACATCATCGGAGAGGCTATGGTGTTGATGTAGAAGCCCTCCGTGATCGATTCCCCCTCCGGCGGAGCGCCGAAAAAGGCCCCAAGATGGCATTTCACGGGTACAGAAGGTTGTGGCGGTGGAAATAGGGTTTCGTGGTGCTCCTGGTTGGTTTCGGGGTACATGGGTATATATAGGAGGAGGAAGTAGGTCGGTGGAGCCACTAGGGGCCCATGAGGGTGGGGCGCGCCTAGGGGGGCAGGCGCGCCTCCCTGCCTCGTGGCCTGCTCGTTGATTTCTTGACGTCCACTCCAAGTCCTCTGGATCACGTTTGTTCCAAAAATCACGCTCCCGAAGGTTTCATTCCGTTTGGACTCCGTTTGATATTCCTTTTCTGCGAAACACTGAAATAGTTAAAAAACAGCAATTTGCACTGGGCCTTGGGTTAATAGGTTAGTCCCAAAAATAATATAAAAGTGTATAGTAAAGCCCATTAAACATCCAAAACGGATAATATAATAGCATGGAACAATCAAAAATTATAGATACGTTGGAGACGTATCAAGCATCCCCAAGCTTAATTCATGCTCGTCCTCGACTAGGTAAATGATAAAAACATAACTTTTGATGTGGAATGATACCTAGCATATTTCTCAATGTAATTTTCTTTATTGTGGTATGAATGTTTAGATTCGAAAGATTCAAGATAAAAGTTTAATATTGACATGCAAATAATAATACTTCAAGCATACTAACCGAGCAATTATGTCTTCTCAAAATAACATAGCCAAAGAAAGCTCATCCCTACAAAATCATATAGTTTGGACATGCTTCATTTTCGTCACACAAGATGCTCACATCTTGCACAACCCCGATGACAAGCCAAGCACTTGTTTCATACTTTAGTAATCTCAAACTTTTTTCAACTTTCACGCAATACATGAGCGTGAGCCATGGATATAGCACTATGGGTGGAATAGAATAATGATGATGGGGGTTGTGTGGAGAAGACAAAAAAGGAGAAAGTCTCACATTGACGCGGCTAATCAACGGGCTAGGGAGATTCCCATCAATTGATGTCAATGCAAGGAGTAGGGATTGACATGCAACGGATGCACTAGAGCTATAAATGTATGAAAGCTCAACAAAAGAAACTAAGTGGGTGTGCATCCAACTTGCTTGCTCACGAAGACCTAGGGCATTTGAGGAAGCCCATTGTTGGAATATACAAGCCCAGTTCTAGAATGAAAAATTCCCACTAGTATATGAAAGTGACAAAACAAGAGACTCTCTATCATAAAGCTCATGGTGCTACTTTGAAGCACAAGTGTGGAAAACGGATAGTAGCATTGTCCCTTTTTTTCTCTCTTTTTTTTCTTTTTTCCTTTTTTTGGGCCTTTCTTTTCACCATTCTTTTTTTCTATTTGGGACAATGCTCTATTAATGATCATAATCACACTTCTATTTATTTACAACTCAATGATTACAACTCGATACTTAGAACAAAATATGACTCTATATGAATGCCTCCGGCGATGTACCGGGATGGGCAATGAATCAAGAGTGACATGTATGAAATAATATGCATGGTGGCTTTGCCACAGATACAATGTCAACTACATGATCATGCAAGGCAATATGACAATGATGAAGCGTGTCATAATAAACGGAATGGTGGAAAGTTGCATGGCAATATATCTCGGAATGGCTATGGGAATGCCATAATAGGTAGGTATGGTGGCTGTTTTGAGGAAGATATAAGGAGGTTTATGTGTGATAGAGCGTGTCGTATCAAGGGGTTTGGATGCACCGGCGAAGTTTGCACCAGCTCTCAAGGTGAGAAAGGGCAATGCACGGTACCGAAGAGGCTAGCAATGATGGAAGGTTGAGAGTGCGTATAATCCATGGACTCAACATTAGTCATAAAGAACTCACATACTTATTGCAAAAATCTACAAGTCATCAAAAATCAAGCACTACACGCGTGCTCCTAGGGGCATAGATTGGTAGGAAAAGACCATCGCTCATCCCCGACCGCCACTCGTAAGGATGACAATCAAAGAACACCTCATGTTTCAAATTTGTTACACAACGTTTACCATACGTGGATACTTCAACACAAGTATTTCTTAAATTCACAACTACTCAACTAGCACAACTTTAATATCACTATCTCCATATCTCAAAAAAATCATCAAGTATCAAACTTCTCCTAGTATTCAATGCAGTTATATGGAAGTTTTTATTATATCCATCTTGGATGCCTATCATATTAGGACTAATTTTATAGCCAAAGCAAATTACCATGCTGTTCTAAAGGACTCTCAAAATAATATAAGTGAAGCATGAGAGATCAATAATTTCTCTAAAATAAAACCACTGTCGGTGTACGAAAGAAGGGGCGCACCTTTGTACCCCTTTACCTGTGCACGGACAGTCGGAGCCGCGCCCACGGCCGCACCAGGCAAAACAGGGGAGGTGAACCAAGGTAATACCGAAGCCCAAGACAGCCAGAGCACGGCCAAGACCACAAAGAGCAGAGGGACGAAGCAGGTTCCCCCGGCAAGACCCTTGCCAGGGCAGCCTCCGTGGCTCCGGCAAGGCCCTTGCCGGGGTGGCTCGTCCAACACCAACAGCGCACCACCCTTGAGCCCACGGTCTCCAACACCATCAACCACGTTGGGCCAGGGCTCGGGAGGCACCCCCATGGTGTCATGCAGATCTTTGTGAAGACAAGGAACACTCAAGATCAGATGAGGATTGGAAGACAACGATCCTCAGCAAGATCCTTGCCGAGGAAAGCCACAAGACCCCCGGCAAGATCCTTGCCGGGGACGACGGCGCGCCACGGCAAGACCCTTTCCAGGCCACTCAGCAAGGCCCTCACCAAGGGCGTCAGCGGGGCCACTGCCAGGCCTGCACCAACCAAGTCTCCACCGCCGTTCGCATGCAGCTGCCAGCCCAACCAGCTGGGCGGGCACCTACGTGGCAACATGCAGCTTCCAGGCCAACTCAGCACACGCCTGCGTGGCGGCATGCAGATCTTCGTGAAGACCCTACCACCGCGCCACCTCAGCTGCCTGCCTGCCTACATGGCGCCGCATGCGTCGCTGGCCAGGGCGCGCGTCGGAGTGAGGAGGAGCGGCGACGGACGGGACGGGCCTCGCTCCCATCCCCGATAAAGCAAGGGGACACCTAAGCTATGCATTAAATGCGTCTTGTCCTGTAATACGAGCGATAAGCTCATAGCACTGTAGGCCTTTCCACCTCATGTGTGCCACTGTGGCAGCCCCTTTCGACTATAAAAGGAGGCCCATGGCATACTGGAGGGGGATTCGGCTCTTTGAAACCACGCATCCACCATAGCTAGTTCGAGAGCTCAAGAACTCTCTGAAATACATCCACCAAAGCAGGACTAGGGTTTTACGCATCCTCGTGGCCCGAACCTGGGTAAACGATCCTTGTGCTGATTACTACTCCTGCTTTTCCCGCAACCCTGCGCCCCGGCAACCGTAGTAGGGATTCTTGTGATCCCATAGGTGTCGTTTCCTACCAACATCTTTGGCACGCCAGGTAGGGGGCGCAATTGTGAGAATCTGGTCTAGTAGTTAGCCTAGCAGTTCTTCGTCGCCATGGATCCCAAGAAGAAGGCGGCCGCGGCGATCGGCTCGTTGGGAGCCGAACGGCCCGTCCCAGTGCGGGCGAGCAGCGGGCCGGTCGCAGACAGGACCCGGGCCGCGGTCCGCGAGCACCAGCATCGCCCTGGCAGTCAGAGCCTGGCGAGCGGCGTCGTTCGCGCGCCAGACGACCGTCCGCACGTCGCCAGATCACAAGACGGAGCTGGGCCCCCGCAGGCGGCGCGGGGCTCTCCAGGAGTGTCGTTGTGCCACCCCCGGGCGGCGCAACAACCTCCAAGACGCCCACAGCGCGCTCTTCCCAGGGTGCGCGCAACGAGCAGCGTCACCACGCTGAAGACCCCGGACACCGCAGTGGGAAGAGCCTTGTGCATCGTCCGGGGGATGAAGGAGTCCAGCATGCCCGCCGAAGCACTGACGAAAATGGCACGCAGCCGCTGGGCCGTGGTAGAGCTCCTTCTAACGTAGTTAGAAGTCAAAGCGCGCCGCGATCCACGCAGCTTTCGCCACCACCCACGCCAGCAGAAGCCTTGGCGCGCGCGCAGCTACTCCTCGACTTCCCTCCTGCTGCGGAGAAGCTCGATGAATGGAGAGCCACCATCCGGAGCCTCATCGCCGTCGCCAACAATGACCCGCGACCGGCGGGGCCCTCGGGTCAGCGCTCCGTCGAGCCACCACATGTCGATGGTGGAAGGACCAGGGGTGCTGCGGTCGCGGTGCACTCCCCTCCTCCACGCCAGCCGTCACGGATGACAGCTCGTCATGACGACGCTTGCGACAACATCTCCATAGCGTCGTCCGACCCGCGGACTCACCGCGACCAGCGCCAAGTTCTTTGAGAACGAGCTCACGAAGATGCTCAAACCACTATCGAGCGCCGGCGCGATACGCGCCACCAGTCGGACAAGTGGGCGGGACCCGCTATGGACCACCCAGCGCCGGAGGCTCCGGTGGCCTACCTTACGAGGTGGGTTGCCCAGCTTTTACCCGTGGGCTGCGGCAGTTCCAGTGGCCGTCCCACCGCACGTTCAAGCCCGACGTTGGCGAGAAGTAAAACGGCAAGACCCACCCGTCGGAGTTCCTCAGCATCTACACCATCGCGATGCAAGCTGCTGGAGCTCGCGACGACAAGGTGCTCGCCAATTACTTCCCATTGGCACTGAAGCCCAACGTCATGTCCTAGTTGATGCACTTGCTGGTAGATTCCATTTCTTCTTGGTCAGACCTGTGTCATGAGTTTGTTGGTGCCTTCACTGGAGGCCACCAAGCTCACGGCCAGGCGAGTGATTTGCATATCATTCCCCAGAAGGAAGGGGAAACCCTGCGCAAGTACATCTAGAGGTTCAGCCGGGTGCAGTACAACATCCCTGACGTTCATCCCGCCGTCGTGATCAGCGCGTTCCATCAGAACGTGTGCAACCGCAAGATGCGCGAAGAGCTGGCGATGAACAAGGTTAAGGATGTGGCTGAACTTTATGTTCTAGCTGATAGATGCGCCCGGGCTGAAGAGGGAAGGAAGTACCCTGGCGAAGATGCCGGTGCGGAAACCGACTCTACTGATGAAGACACCGTCGCCCCAACGAAGAAGGGTCGGCATCACAATAGGAAATAAAAGGGCAAGGCCGTGCTTGCTGTCGAGGGATCCGACAGCACCGGCACCGCCAAGAAGACCAAGGCAGACGACTCCGGCAAGGAGATTGCCGGGTGCGCCGCCTGCCGGGCCTTGGCGGCTGCCGACAAGCCAGGAAGCTCCGGCAAGCAGTACCGCAAGATCCATCGCACCAAAGGCCACGACCTTCAGAACTGCCGACAAGTCGAGCTGCTTGCTGAGAAGCAAAAAGCTGAGTATGAGAGGCGGGACAAGGAAAAGGACCAGGATGGTGCCGAGGGATCCGACAAGAAGCGTAGCGGCCCAGGAGGCCGCCGCGGCAAAGATAGCCAACAAGAGAGGCCCGCTCGGGGCCGCGACAAGAAACAAGAAGATGATGACCATGACGAGGACGACGAGTCCGGCGAGCAAGAGTTCCAGAAGGATACAGAGGCCATGTGCGTCGACGGTGGCGCCTCGCTGCATACTTCTCACCGCCAGCTCAAACAGTGGGCGCGTGAGGTTACAGCAGCAGATCCCTCGTTCGACGCTCAGAAGCCGCTGAAGTGGTCCAGCACGCCCCTCATCTTTGACGCCGAGGATCACCCTGACCGCACGACTGCGGTCGGGGGTTTGCCGTTGTTGGTTTCACCAACAATACGCAACCTCAAGGTGAACAAGATGCTGGTTGACGGCGGGGCCGGTCTAAACTTGATCTCGCCCATTGTGATCAAAAGGCTGCAAATTCCTGATGGAGACCTCGAGGAAACAGACACGTTTCAAGGGGTCAACCCGGGAACGAGCTAGCCGAAGGGGAAGGTCACATTGCCTGTGACGTTTGGAGGTGAGCTGAACTACAGGACGGAGAGGATTGTCTTCGACGTAGCCGAGATCTCCTTGCCCTACAACGGGATCCTCGGCCGCCCGGCACTAGCCAAGTTCATGGCGGCGTCACACTACGCCTACAACACGCTAAAGATGCCTGGGCCGATGAACATCATCATCATCCCCTGCGACAAGAAG
Source organism: Triticum aestivum (assembly GCF_018294505.1). NCBI lineage: Eukaryota > Viridiplantae > Streptophyta > Magnoliopsida > Poales > Poaceae > Triticum > Triticum aestivum. The sequence continues at coordinate 384,998,628 of NC_057796.1, forward strand.
GACACGCTGATCTGCGCCGACCTACTCTCCCGGAAAGCAGTTGTAGCAGCTGCCGCCAAGGCACTTGCTTTTGCGGCTGGAGCCCCGGGAGGGAAGAAGAAGACCGGCAAGACCTCTTGCACCCACTCCGGCAAGCGCACATCTTCGGAGTGTTGTGCTGCCGTCGAGGACGTGCCAGAGAGCTCCACCGGCAAGAGCAAGAAATTCAGAGCTACGCCACCAGAGACCAAGAGGGTGCCCATCAAGGAGGATGGCACGGGAGGGGATTTCACCATAAGCTCCACCCTCGACGGCAAATAGGAAAGCGCGCTTGTCGCCTTCCTGTAGGCGAATGTCGATGTGTTTGCATGGCAAGCATCCGACATCCCCGGCATTCCCAGGGGGGTTATTGAGCACCATCTTGCTGTCTGTCCTCATGCACGGCCCGTCAAACAGAAGGTCAGGAAGCAGGCTTTGGAAACGACAGGAGTTCATCATAGAGGAGATCAGGAAACTGGAAGCAGCAGGTTTGGTGAGAGGAGTGCTCCATCCGACGTGGTTGGCCAATCCGGTGGTTGTGCGCAAGGCAAATGGGAAGTGGAGGCTGTGTATTGACTACACAGACATCAATAAGCCTTGTCCTAAGGACCCCTTCCCGTTGCTGCGCATCGACCAGATTGTTGACTCCACAGCCGGGTGTGATCTGCTATCATTCCTCGATGCCTACTCGGGCTACCACCAGATCTTCATGACGAGAGAAGACGAAGAGAAGACGGCATTCATCACCCCATGTGGTATGTACTGCTTTTTTACGGATGCCCTTCGGGTTGAAGAGTGCTGGTTCGACATTCTCAAGAGTAGTCCAAATTGGTTTTGAACCCCAGCTACATAGAAATATGGAAGCAAATATGGATGACATAGTGGTCAAAACCAAGGACAGAGCAACTCTTGTGCAAGACTTAGAAGAGACGTTTGCCAACCTGCGCAAGATCAACCTCAAGCTGAACCCTAAGAAGTGCGTCTTCGGCGTTCCATCCGGTAACCTTCTCAGGTTCTTTGTGTCGCAGCGTGGGATCGAGGCAAACCCAGACAAGATCAATGCTATCGAGCAGATTAAGGCGCCCAAACGGATCAAGGATGTGCGTCGACTGACTGGCTGCGTTGCCGCCATGAGCCGATTCATCTCCAAGTCTGCCGAGCGCGCCCTCCCCTTTTTCAAAATCCTGAAGAAGGCAGGCCCTATGGAGTGGACCCCCGAGGCCGAGGCGGAGTTGCAAGACCTAAAGAGGTACCTTTCCTCTACACCGGTACTAGTCGCGCCTAAACCACAAGAGCCGTTGCTGCTATATCTAGCGGCGATGAATCAAGTGGTCAGTGCCATGCTAGTAGCACAGAGGAAGGTCGAAGAAGAGGCAGTGGCAGCGGCAGGACCAACATACGGCAAGTCAGAGACTCCCCCGGCAGGGCCTGGTGCCGGCAGGGCAAGACCTCCGGTGGAGTCTGACGCCATCAGGACGGAGCGCGCGCCGTCGAATGGGGTGGTGCAGAAGAAGAAAATGATGCAGCACCCGGTTTACTTTGTCAGCTCCCTCTTGCAGGGGGCTAGATCAAGGTATCCCGGTGTGCAGAAACTGCTCTTCGGCCTCCTTATGGCCTCGAGGAAGCTGCGTCATTACTTCCAAGCCCACGAGATCACTGTCGTCACCCACCTCCCGTTGCAACGGATACTGCACAACCCGGACGCGACCGGAAGGATTGTGGAGTGGGCCTTGGAGTTGTCAAGCTTTGGTTTGAGATTTGAAAGCACCTGAACGATCCAGAGCAGGGTCTTGGCAGAGTTCATTGCGGAATGGACCTCGACGCCTGATGAAGAAATCCAGGAGACCGCTCTCCCTGACAAGGAAACAGTTCGCGACTGGATTATGTACTTTGACGGAGCTTTCTCGCTGCAAGGCGCCGGTGCTGGTGTGCTGCTCGACGCGCCCACCGGAGAAAACCTCAAGTATGTGATCCAGATGCACTTCCCTAGGGAGATGTCCACCAACAACACTGCTGAGTACGAGGGGCTGCTTGGCAGTCTCAGGATCGCGGCAGACCTCGGGGTTAAGAAGCTCATCGTCAGGGGTGACTCGCAGCTTGTTGTCAGACAGGTCAACAAGGATTACCGAAGCCCATTGATGGAGGCCTACGTAGATGAGGTGAGGAAGCTGGAGGAGTGCTTTGACGGTATCCAGGCGGAGCACGTTCCCCGAGCGAAGAACGACATCGCCGACTACCTGTCGAAGCGCGCTGCATTCAAGCTACCTGTGGAACCAGATACCTTTTTGCTCCAGTTAACTCAGCCATCCGTTGAACCATCAGCAAGGCAGAACAAGCGGAGGAAATCGGGCCCCGGCAAGTACTTTCCCACCAAGCCCCCGGGGCTGCCGGCAAGGATGTTGCCGTGGACACTGAGCCTACCAAGGAGTAGCTGGCTCCGGCGGGGCGTCAAGCCCTGGCCGTAGAGACAGCCGCTCCCATGGCGGAGGAAATGCCTTTGGTCCTTGCCGTCGAGCCCCAGGCTCCGGCATGGGCACAGCATACCGTCCGATTCCTCCAAACAGGGGAACTTCTTGAGGAGCAGGAAGAAGCAGAAAAAGTAGCCCGTCGGTCCGCCCTGTATCAGTTCGTCGATGACGTCCTATACAGAAAGAGACCGAACGGAGTGAAATTGAAGTGCATTCCCCGGGAGGAAGGACTGGAGCTGTTGGCGGAGATACATGGAGGCATATGTGGCTCCCACATAGGGTCAAGGGCCCTTACCGGCAAGGCATTCCGGCAAGGTTTCTTCTGGCCCACAGCCCTCCAGGATGCAACGACACTAGTAACCAAGTGTGAAGCGTGTCAGTTCCATTCAAAGAAGCTTCATCAACCAGCCCAGGCCCTTCAAACAATCTCTCTCTCCTGGCCATTTTCGGTCTGGGGGCTCGACATACTGGGCCCTTTCCCCCGCGCCGTCGGGGGCTTTGAATACTTGTACGTTGCAATCGACAAGTTCACAAAGTGGCCGGAGGTGGAAGCAGTGAGGACGGTGACAGCACAGTCAGCCGTCAAGTTCTTCAAGGGACTAGTCTGCCGTTTTGGTGTGCCAAACAGAGTCATCACCGACAACCGCACGCAGTTCACAAGCCACACTTTCATGCAATACATGCAAGACCTCGGCAGCAAGGTCTATTTTGCTTCCGTGGCACACCCACGGAGCAACGGCCAACCGGAGAGGGCAAACGCTGAAGTGTTGCGGGGCTTGAGGACAAAGACTTTTGACAAGCTGCACAAGAGCGGAAGGCGCTGGATTGATGAATTGCCGGCGGTTCTTTGGTCGATCAGGACGATGCCAAATCAAGCCACCGGCTAGACACCCTTCGCCCTAGTATATGGGGCGGAAGCAGTTCTCCCCACGGAACTCATATACGGGTCACCTCGAGTACTCGCTTATGACGAGCTTGAGCAAGAGCAGTTGCGGCAAGATGACGCAATGCTCCTTGAGGAAGATCGTCTTTGGGCGGCTGTGAGAGCGGCACGCTACCAGCAAACCTTGCGCCGCTACCATAGCCGCAAGGTTCATGCCCAAAGTTTTGCGGAAGGCGACCTTGTTCTTCGGCGCATTCAGTCGGGCAAGAATTCCAACAAGTTGACGCCAAAGTGGGAAGGCCCTTATCGGGTAATACGAGTCACCAGGCCTGGCGCAGTCCGCCTGGAGACCGAAGATGCTGTCCCAGTGAGCAACTCCTGGAACATCGAGCATCTTCGCAAGTTTTACCCATAAGGCGCGGTTTGCCGGGCCTCCCGGCAAGCCACCTTTTGTACGAGCTTTGCCGGCAAGGCATGTAACCCTTTGTACAAAGCCAGGCGTAGACCCTGAGCATAAATAAATGAAGCGCTGGCGCCCTAAGTTATAGCATGCATGCTAGGTCGAGTCTCTTCCTTGGTTAGGGTTGATAGTGCTTAGCGGCGACTAACCCCTAGCCTAGAGGTCGAGTGCGCGTCTCTCTGTTCTTTTCTGCCCTCCTTTGGTTCGCAGGGCACATGGGCACTTCTGCTGAGCTACTTGGAAGAAAGGGAACGGACCGGCGTCCCGACCCCGGCAAACTAGAGTTGTCGGGGGCTGCAAATACAAGGATCCAACCGTGGCAAGACAAGGTTGCCGGGGGCTGCAGATCCAGATAAGTCTTTCATCCTCTGTCATGCATTTCGGTATAGAACTGGGACATGTGAAACCTCGTTTTATCTCCAGGCTACCGCGCTCCCCTTTTTCCTATACCTAAGGATTATCTCCTGGGTCCGGATTTGGTTGTAGCCGCGGCGGCAAGGAGATAGAACGAGGAGCCTAAGCCCACTTCATCCCTGCCTCCGCCAAGGGCGCAAGAATGGTCGAGCGAAGTGAGGGGGACGGCAAGGCCTGTTGCCGGGCGAAAAATGTTTATCTTAAAAAGTAACAAGGATTCGCTCCTTGTCGCGGGATCCACCCACGAACGAAAAACCCGGCAAAAATCCCTTTTTCATTAAAAACATCCCACACAGGTACAGTTCGTACGGAATGAAAAACATGAGCAAGGGGATTACAAGTTCTAAATTTAACGAAGGCCCGAAGGCTTACAAACTAAAAAAGAGATGAGATGCCCGTAATCCCTTTCTTGTCCCTCTCCTCAGGAGGCAGGTCAAGAAGGCGAAAGGGCAAAAGGGGCGCCTAGGCGAGCTACGAGCAGCAGAAAGCACCAAGAGAACACCTCGGTGGCTACCCAAGGGTGGGCCGATGATGACGGTGCCGGGAAAGGAGCTGGAAGACGAGGCAGCAGGTCGCCAGACACGTGACGAAGGCGTCGGTGTCCGCATACTCCGAGTTGACAGCTTCGCCGCCCACCCTCTTCCTCTTCCGCAGCCTCCCGACGCCAGCTGCCCAAGGAGACGGCCCCGAGAAGTTCAAGGAGCTGGCCCCTCCCTCGGCAAAACTCCGCCGGAGGAGAGGCCAGGTGCAGATGCTGCTGCTGCCGCACCCGCCCAGGAACGGGGCGTCCGACGCCTAGTCGGACTCGTCCCCGTCATCTGCCCCGCTGTCCTCCTCGTCACTTTTGCTCGAGGAAGAGCTTCCATCGTCGGAGTCTCCATCGGAGAAGCTCTCCATGCAGCACTTCAGGCGAGTTCCAAAGTCTCCAAAGACCTTGACGGAGAGCAGGCCATCCTCCATTAATTTGAAGTAGAGAACGAGCCCCGCCGTCAGGCTGTGGATGCGAGCGAACGTCTTCCATCTGTGGCGGAGGTACAAGACCCGAGGAGCCGGGAAGTCGACGTCAACCCGCGTGCCCCCATTCCCGCAGCCCCTCATGTGCAACCTGAGGGTCTGGGGTGGGTCACGCTCCATCTCCCGAGCAAACGAGGCGGGAAGACGAAGACGGCGACGCGGAGGCCGGCGCAGCTTGATGAAGAACTCGCGGGCTGGTCTCGAACGTGGCCCTCTATCGGGAAAGGCATCATTGGCAGAGGCGAGGTCGGCGCGCCGCCCCGTCCTCCTCTTCCCCGAGCACCATGACCTCTGCCACGGCCTCACCCCCTCCCCCTTCCCCTCGCGGCCGGCTCCACCACCGCGGGCTCAGGAGGAGGAGGGACGCACTGTCGAGCGGCGACCCTCGCCGCCACCGTCGAGGGACCGAGATTCCCCTTCTCCATGGCGGGTGAAAGGAAGAAGCAAAAGCAGGAGGAGATAGATGACAGAAGAGTGTGGGATGCCATCCCCCTTGCCTCTCCTTATAAAGGGACGGGACCGGGGCTCGGCCGCCCCGTTTGGCCAATCCAGCCACCGGAGGCGCAGGGAATCAAGACCGACCCGCTGCCCCAACCAGCGACGGCCCGGTGTCCTGCCTCCACCGCTCGCCACCCCAAGTGCATGGAGGACGCGTGGCGAACGTGCAGAACCGAGGGGAAGGGTGAAGCGACCACTCCCCACCCCGTGATCGTGGGGTGTGGATGCCTTGAAGACCGCGACCCGGCCCCCACTCAATAAATGGGCCGCGCCTTTACGCCTCCCCCTCTTCATGGGGAAGGCGCGAGCCGCCCCTATATCGCGATATGACGCATGCATGCGGGAACCGCCCCATGCATGACCCCCACGTCATGCACGCCCCTCCACGTCGCGCATTCAACGCGGGTCGTGGGAAGCGCAGCGCGCGAAAAGTTTTACCGCGATAAAAACCACCCCGCTTGCCCGCGCACCGTCTTGGGCCTGGCCCAACAACGTGTCGCGCTTATGTGTGGCCCAGGCTCGGGGGCTCCTGTCGGTGTACGAAAGAAGGGGCGCACCTTTGTACCCCTTTACCTATGCACGCACAGTCGGAGTCGCGCCCACGGCCGCACCAAGCAGAATAGGGGAGGTGAACCAAGGTAATACCGAAGCCCAAGACAGCCAGAGCACGGCCAAGACCACAAAGAGCAGAGGGACGAAGCAGGTTCCCCCGGCAAGACCCTTGCCGGGGCAGCCTCCGCGGCCCCGGCAAGGCCCTTGCCGGGGCGGCTCGTCCAACACCAACGGAGCGCACCACCCTTGAGCCCACGGTCTCCAACACCATCAACCATGTTGGGCTAGGGCTCGGGAGGCACCCCCATGGTGGCATGCAGATCTTTGTGAAGACAAGGAACACTCAAGATCAGATGAGGATTGGAAGACAACGATCCTCAGCAAGATCCTTGCCGAGGAAAGCCATAAGACCCCCGGAAAGATCCTTGCCGGGACGACGGCGCGCCATGGCAAGACCCTTGCCGGGCCACTCGGCAAGGCCCTCACCAAGGGCGTCAGCGGGGCCACTGCCAGGCCCGCACCAACCAAGTCTCCATCGCCGTTCGCATGCAGCTGCCAGCCCAACCAGCTGGGCGGGCACCTACGTGGAAACATGCAGCTTCCAGGCCAACTCAACACACGCCTGCGTGGCGGCATGCAGATCTTCGTGAAGACCCTAGCACCGCGCCACCTCAGCTGCTTGTCTGCCTACATGGCGCTGCATGCATCACTGGCCAGGGCGCGTGTCGAAGCGAGGAGGAGCGGCGACGGACGGGACGGGCCTCGCTCCCATCCCCGATAAAGCAAGGGGACACCTAAGCTACGCATTAAATGTGTCTTGTCCTGTAATACGAGTGATAAGCTCATAGCACTGTAGGCCTTTCCACCTCCTGTGTGCCACTGTGGCAGCCCCTTTCGACTATAAAAGGAGGCCCATGGCACACTGGAGGGGATTCGGCTCTTTGAAACCACGCATCCACCATAGCTAGTTCGAGAGATCAAGAACTCTATGAAATACATCCACCAAAGCAGGACTAGGGTTTTACACATCCTCGCGGCCTGAACCTGGGTAAACGATCCTTGTGCTGATTACTACTCCTGCTCTTCCTGCTACCCTGCGCCCTGGCAACCGTAGTAGGGATTCTTGTGATCCCATAGGTATCGTTTCCCACCGGCAACCACCACCGTGCTCTAAAAGATATAAGTGAAGCACTAGAGCAAAATTGTTTAGCTCAAAAGATATAAGTGAAGCACATAGAGTATTCTAATAAATTCTGATTAATGTGTGTCTCTCCCAAAAGGTGTGTACAGCAAGGATGATTGTGGTGAACTAAAAAGCGAAGACTCAAATCATACACGGCGCTCCAAGCAAAACACATATCATGTGGTGAATAAAAATATAGCTCCAAGTAAAGTTACCGATGGACGAAGACAAAAGAGGGGATGCCTTCCGGGGCATCCCAAAGCTTAGGATTTTTGTTGTCCTTGGATTTTACCTTGGGGTGCCTTGGGCATCCCCAAGCTTAGGCTCTTGCCACTCCTTGTTCCATAATCCATCAAATCTTTACCCAAAACTTGAAAACTTCACAACACAAAAGTTAACAAAAAATCTCGTGAGCTCCGTTAGCGAAAGAAAACAAAGCACCACTTCAAGGTACTGTAATGAACTCATTCTTTATTTATATTGGTGTTAAACCTACTGTATTACAACTTCTCTATGGTTCATAACCTCCGATACTAGCCATAGATTCATCAAAATAAGCAAACAACACACGAAGAACAGAATCTGTCAAAAACAGAACAGTCTGTAGTAATATGTATTAAACGCATACTTCTGTAACTCAAAAAATTCTAAAATAAATTGCTGGACGTGAGGAATTTATCTATTAATCATCTTCAAAAAGAATCAACTAAATATCTCTCTCCAGTAAAAAGTTGTAGCTAATCTCGTGAGCGCTAAAGTTTCTGTTTTTTACAGCAAGATCAAAAAGACTTCACCCAAGTCTTCCCAAAGGTTCTACTTGGCACAAACACTAATTTGTAATATCCCAAATTTTCAATTTGGTATGTTATACTTAGATCATCATTGCATATCATATTTTATTGCATTTTGACAAATCTTCGATAATCCTAAGCAACTCAAGGACCCTCGGAGAGAGTTGGGGATTTTCTCGAATTTTCATATTTGATTTTCATCAAATAATAAGACGAGGATTTTGGTTTTAATTATTTTCTCTCCGGAAAAATATTTCATTAAACAAAATAAACGAGAGGAGAAAATATGACTTCTCCAAAATAATTGAAATACTGGAGAAAAAGTGTTAAAATCATTTATTGGAATTTATTTGGAATTTATTTGCAATTTTTATTGCATTAAAAATATTGCATGTTTCCAAAATATTTATTTTGTGTTAAAAAAATGTTCACCCTATTCTAGATTTTCTAACTAGACGGGGAAAATTTATTTTATATTTTTTGGACTTTTATTTATTTCTCTACGAATTATTTTCCGCGGAACGTATTTTAAAAAAAAACTGCGCGCGCCCGCTGGGCCGAGCCCAGCTGAGCCGCAGGCCGGCCCGCCCCGCGTCGTCCTCTCCTCGCACGACGCCGCCGCCGCGCCGTGTCCATGGCGGACACGGGAACCCCGCCGCCGCACCTTGCCCCTTCCCCAAGCTGCTGCCCCCCTC
>NC_057796.1:385007918-385015900 GCF_018294505.1 Triticum aestivum
CCGAACCCCGCCGCCCTCGCCGGAGCAGCCGAGCCCCGCCGGAGCCCCGCCCCTGACGAGGTACTGCCTCGTTTGTCGCCGGTTTTTGTTTAAAAAAAACCATTCGTTTAAAAAAAAAATCCTAGATCTGTTTTTTTGGTTTTGTTATTTTGCGAGCGTTCACCGAACCGTTCGTTTTAACGAACGCGTTCGTCGGTTTTTCTCTGTTAACGAACGTCCGTTCTTTAACCGTTCGTCCGTTTTTCCTTTTCGTCGGATTTTTCCGTGATTTTCTCAGATTCGATTTCTGATCGAATCTTTGTTTCTGTTTAACTTTTCGCTCGTTTATCGGAATCAGGCGATTCAAGCGCCTAGAGTTTCGTCTCGAAATTCTCTTTCCGTTTAACCTACTCAAACAAGTTTTTGCTACTGTAAAATTTGACCTAGATCCAGATTAGTAAACGAAGCTTGTTTCTTTCACCGTTTGACTTTCGTTGCTTCGTTCGAGTTGATTCTTTTTGCAAACCGGAGTTCTTAAGTTGAACTTTCTGGTTGGATCTTTCATTCGAGTTTTACCTGTGCATTAGATGAGTACTGATTGTATGCTTGTTTGTTTGCGATAGAGTACCCAGAGTGTGCCGCTTGTTACTTCGAATCGCTAGGTTTTGCGGATCATCAGCAAGGCAAGTAACACTTTGATCATACTTTCATACCCAGTTTTATTGCATTAGATCTATTCCTCAAACAATTGCATGATTAGGATCAGATTAAATTGTGGGAACTGGGAAGTAGTTGAGGTAGTACCTATTGCCCTGTTTACTATCAAACCCTTGGGAGTTACTTCTACGTTGCTATTATTATTGCCATGCTATGCTCGTAGACGTGGATTGGGTTTGAGAGATATTCATGACAGATGTGAGATGTTTATTAATGGTTCAACTTAAGGTGGCAACTAAAACTCACATCTGGGTGGATTGAGGCACCTGGAGAACCCAGTGTTGTCTGATTTTATAAGGTCTGCCACCCAGGCTCAAAGGGATCATAAGATTATTCATGCTAGAAACTTCCGTGTGCAGCCACAAGCTATTATGGGCTCTAGCATAGTTGAGTACGTTACATGATCTCTTGAAGAGGTGGGCTAGCAGATGTAGGGGAAAGTAGGTGTACCGGTCCATCCAGAGTAAAGAGTGATTGTTTCTGAAAGACTGTGTCTCGGTCATCCGTTTCTCAAACATCATGTAGTGCGAGAATCAAGCGGAGGCGATCGAGTCTTGTGGGGAAAAGTGCACAAACCTCTGCAGAGTGTACAAACTAATCATGGTTAGCCGTGTCCCCGGTTATGGACAACTTGAGTATCTAGTACCTGGATTATCATTTGCATCTCATCACCATGTTACTTTAAATTAATTTTGTTGGGTTAATGATGACACTTAATTGGGATTGAGTTGGAGGTACCTTCTCAATGTTTAACAACCACCATGATAGTTAAATAAAATTTATTCCTTTGCAGTAGGGAAAAATTGGCTTTTTCGCAAAATTGTAAGCATAGAGCTTTCCACCAGCCATATATGCATGTAGTATAGCATTATTATTATTCATTATTCTCTATGTGTTACTCTGCCAGCATATTCTATGTGCTGACCCATTTTCAGGCTGCAACATTTCATGTTGCAGACTTTTCAGACGACGAGTAAGGTGCCTTAGGTCGTGGTCTTATACTCAGTGATGCCGCTGGAGTTGATGGACTCACTTATCTTCCAAGTCTTCCGCTGTTATCGTTATTAGATGGCCTTAAGCCATGTTTATCATACTTAATCTCTTCGGAGATATTCGATGTAATAAGTGTGTGATTGCTACTCTGTTATAAATCCTCCATTTGTACTGTGCGTGTCAGCATTACTGATCCAGGGATGACACTGGTGCACAGCAGCACAGACCATTTGAGGTCTGGTCGCTACAAAGTTGGTATCAGAGCACACGCTGACTGTAGGACATGACCACTAAGCTTAAGCCCTAGAAAGCTTCTCTCTTCTCATTTCTGACCCCTCTCCACTTTCTACTCTTTTAGGAATGGCGGATGTAAGGAGCAAGTTCATGCAACCAGATGAAGACACGCCGTTTGGTTGACACTTGAAGGAAGTCACTAAGTATTTGAACATAGGAATACCAAGCATCACCGGAACCTACAACGCCACATTACCCGAAGAGGAGAGCTGGAAGATTCAAGTTCTCATTCCAGGAAGGACGTTTGTGCCAGTTACTGAACCCATAAGATTGGTTTTCGAAGCACCAACCTGGAGTTTAGGGAAGAGCATGGCCGCACACATCGCCATGGGACGCATTGGAGAAGTCTACCACCAGGAGCTTAAGGATACAATTTATAAGATTTGTGGACGCCGAGACGCGCAATGGGAGATGATCAGAACCAAGAAGGATGGATCAATTGTAGCTTTCATCCAGGAGCAAAACCAACATATTCGTCGCCAGGAGAACCAGATGTGCACGGACAAGGAAGAAATGAAGAAGGCATTAACCAAGATCAAGGAGCTGGAGGAAGAACTCAAGGCTACACGCGAGGATTATTTGGAGGAAATCATCGCACTAGTAGGGAAGAATGACGACCTGGAGAAGAAGATTGGAGTATTCATGGGAAATCCAGTGCCAAAAGCAAAGGATGACGAATGCACTTGTCCGGATAACTACATCATCATCGACGACACCGACTCGGAACCAAGTGAAGATGACTGGGTTGACGAAGCTGGAGCAGACATCATGGAGTCTTCAACGGATTAGAATTTTTATTAGACCACCATATCAGTAGTAGTTTCCCCCCATTTAATAGTATAGTTCAAGCACTTTGTAACGCTAGATAGATCGATTGTTTTGCCTTGTTTGAATTGATTGAGTGATATTGATTGTATTTGTCTCATGAGCATATGGGTAGTGTTTTCTCTCTAGACCTCATTCTATTCTTAACTCTCATCTTTTCTAACCTATCAGATGCCTCCGAGACGCGACAACAGATTTTTTTTCCTGCTAGGGATCACCCAGTTGATTCAGCAACAGAATGCCCTGATGCAAGTGTTAGTGCAGAACCAAGGCAACAACAACAACAACCCACCGCCACCACCACCTGTTGATCACTTAGCCCGTTTCTTAAGGCTAAACCCGCCGGTGTTTTCCAGTAGCACCGAGCCGATTGTAGCAGATGATTGGCTATGCAAAGTTGGAAGGGAGTTGACCACTGCAGGATGCACATATGCGGAAAGAGTGCGTTTTGCCGCACATCAGCTTGATGGACCCGCAGCATCATGGTGGGAGAATTATACAGCCACGCACCCCATTGACACTGTCACATGGGATCAGTTTCAGCAAGCTTTCCGTACAGCTCATGTTTCAGCAGGAGCTATGGCTATGAAGAAGCGTGAGTTTCGCAACCTACGCCAAGGAGGACGCACCGTAGGCCAGTATGTGGAGGAATTCAGTAAGTTAGCACGTTATGCACCAGATGACGTTGCTACAGATGCTGCCAAGCAGGAGAAGTTTCTTGAAGGACTGAATGATGAACTGAGTATGCAGTTGATGGTAGCAACCTTCAACAACTACCAGGAGCTGGTAGATAGAGCTCTCATGATTGAAGGAAAGCAACAACAGATTGAAAACCGCAAGAGGAAGTATGGACAAGGAAAGTACAATTCTGGAGCTCAGCAGAAGCCACGATTTGCCCCGAAGCCGGGAGGACAGTTTCAGCATACCCATGGAGGAGGTAGTTCGCACAACCATAATGGCTCCAAAAATGGTAATGGGAATGGAGGAGGCAACGGACAGAACCGTACCAACCCATCTACCCCAACCAAGAGGGATCTAAGTCATATTACTTGTTTCAAGTGCCAGAAGACTGGACACTATGCAACTGATTGTCCTGAAGCCCAAAATGGAAATGGCAAAGGAAGCTCTGGGAAGAAGCCGAACCCGTTCAACAAAGGACATGTGAACCACGTGAGCGTGGAGGAGGTTGAAGCTCAGCCTGATGCAGTAATAGGTAAGTTTTTGGTTAAGTCATTTACTGCAACCGTTCTTTTTGATACTGGTGCATCGCATTCATACATATCAAGGGGATTTGTGAATAAGTTTAAGATGTCCACCCAAGTTCTCAAAACCCCTATGTTAGTAACCTCGCCAGGAGCAGAGTATATGGCAACCCAAGGATGTTTTCAGATACCATTGGCCATTGGAAGGCATGTTTTCCCCTCAGACCTCATTGTTTTGGAATCGCAAGGTTTGGATGTGATTTTGGGAATGGATTGGCTATCGTTGTATGGAGGGAACATCGATTGTGCCAGCAAGACGATTTTGCTTACCACCCCAGAAGGAAAAAGGATCAAGTATGTATCCCGGCATATGCTGAAGAGGACTCAAGTGAATTCCTTATCAGGAGTTGTACAGGAGGAAGTACTAGTGGTGAAGGATTATCCGGATGTATTCCCAGAAGAGTTGCCAGGCATGCCACCAGACAGAGACATTGAGTTCTTGATTGAACTTTTGCCAGGCACAGGGCCAATATCTAAGAGACCATACAGGATGCCCGCAAAAGATTTGGAGGAAATTAAGAAGCAGATCAAGGAGTTACTGGATAAAGGCTATATTCGCCCAAGTTCGTCACCTTGGGGATCACCAGTACTTCTAGTGGAGAAGAAAGATGGATCGCTGAGGATGGTTGTTGATTACCGAGGATTGAATGAAGTGACCATCAAAAACAAGTACCCACTGCCGATGATCAATGATTTGTTTGACCGCTTACAAGGAGCTAAAGTATTTTCCAAGATCGATCTACGATCAGGGTACCATCAGTTAAAGATTGGAGAGCAGGATATACCCAAGACGGCTTTTACCACCAGATATGGATTGTATGAATATACCGTTATGTCATTTGGTCTGACTAACGCACCTGCATATTTCATGAACCTGATGAACAAAGTGTTTATGGAATTTCTAGATAAGTTCGTCGTGGTGTTCATTGATGATATTTTAATCTTTTCCAAGGATGAGGAAGAGCATGAGGAGCATTTGCGATTGGTACTTGAGAAGCTCAGAGAACATCAGTTATACGCCAAGTTCAGCAAGTGCGAGTTTTGGCTGAAGGAAGTTGGATTCCTTGGACATGTTATTTCTGGAGAAGGAATAGCAGTAGACCCTACCAAGGTTGACACAGTGACAAGTTGGGAATCACCCACGACAGTTGGAGAAATCCGGAGTTTTCTTGGACTTGTAGGATACTACCGGAGATTCATCGAGAATTTCTCGAAGATTGCTAAGCCCATGACTGAGCTATTGAAGAAGGACACCAAATTCATTTGGACTGAGGAATGTGAAACTAGTTTCCAAGAGTTGAAGAAACGATTGGTTACATCACCAGTGTTGATTCTGCCAGATCAACGCAAGGATTATGAAGTCTACTGCGACGCTTCTCGTCAAGGACTTGGAGCAGTGCTTATGCAGGAAGGAAGAGTTGTGTCATATGCTTCACGACAACTTAAACCCCATGAGAAGAATTATGCTATGCATGATTTGGAGTTAGCAGCCGTGGTGCATGCATTGAAGACATGGAGACATTTTCTCATCGGAAACCATTGTGAGGTGTACACGGATCACAAGAGTTTGAAGTATATTTTCACGCAGAAGGAGTTAAATCTCAGACAGAGGAGATGGTTGGAGCTCATTAAAGATTATGATATGAGATTGCATTATCACCCTGGAAAGGCCAACGTAGTAGCAGACGCGTTGAGCCGCAAGAGTCATGTCAACACCCTCATGACAGGAGAGTTACCTCAGGAGTTAGCCGAGGACCTTCGCGAGCTATGTTTGGAGATAGTCCCAAGAGGCTATTTAGCGACATTGGAGATTCAGTCTACCTTGATGGAAAGAATCAGAGAAGCTCAGAAGACAGACAAGGAGATTGAAGAGATAAAGGAGAAGATGAGCAAAGGAAAAGCCAAGGGATTTCGTGAGGATGAGCACGACACCTTATGGTTTGAGGACCGCGTATATGTGCCAAATGATCCGGAGATCAGGAAGTTGATTTTGCAAGAAGCCCATGATTCACCGTACTCGCTTCACCCAGGAAATACCAAGATGTATTTGGATCTGAAGAATACTTTCTGGTGGACCGGAATGAAGAAGGATATTGCAGAGTATGTAGCAGTTTGTGATGTGTGTCAGAGAGTGAAGGCAGAGCATCAGAAGCCAGCAGGATTGCCACAACCGTTGCCAATACCCGAATGGAAGTGGGATAAAATAGGCATGGATTTTATCACGGGATTACCCAGGACTCGTTCGGGCTATGACTCGATATGGGTTGTAGTCGACCGTTTGACGAAAGTGGCTCATTTCATTCCAGTAAAGACCACTTACACCAGTGCTAAGTTGGCAAAGATATACATGACCAGGATCGTATGTTTGCATGGAGTTCTGAGGACCATTGTATCAGACAGAGGAACCCAATTTACCTCAAAGTTTTGGAAGCAGTTACATGAAACATTGGGAACCAGGCCAGAATTTAGTACAGCTTTTCACCCGCAGACAGATGGACAGACCGAGAGAGTCAACCAGATTTTGGAGGACATGTTGAGAGCATGTGCACTAGATTATGGATCTAGTTGGGACGATAATTTGCCATATGCGGAGTTTTCGTATAACAACAGTTATCAAACCAGTTTGAAGATGGCCCCTTTCGAAGCCTTGTACGGAAGGAGGTGTAGAACACCGTTGTTATGGGACGAAGTTGGAGACCGTCAGTTGTTTGGACCAGATTTGATTAAGGAGTCTGAACAGAAAGTGAGGTTGTTTCGCGATAGGCTCAAGGTAGCCCAGTCCAGGCAGAAGAGTTATGCTGATTCTAAACGAAAGGAGACAGTTCACGAAGTTGGAGACCGAGTTTATCTTTGTGTATCACCACTTCGAGGAGTGAAGCGCTTTGGAGTTAAGGGAAAGTTAGCGCCCCGTTTTATCGGACCATACAGAGTTGTGGAACGTATGGGAGAGGTTGCCTACAAGCTGGAATTGCCCGAAGGATTGTCTGGAGTTCATGATGTATTTCATGTTTCCCAGTTGAAGAAGTGCCACGCAGAGATGGCTGAGATACCACTGAGAGATACCGTGCCACTGGAAGCAATTCAACTGGAAAGTGATTTGACCTATGAGGAGAAACCAGTTAAGATTCTTGAGTATGCCAGCCGAGTTACCCGCAGTAAGGTTATCAAGTTTTGCAAAGTCCAGTGGAGTCACCACACGGAAGATGAAGCCACCTGGGAGCGAGAGGAAGATCTACGGAAGGACCACTCCCACCTGTTTTCTAGCCAACCCGAATCTCGAGGGCGAGATTCATCTTAAGGGGGGTAGGTTTGTAACATCCCAAATTTTCAATTTGGTATGTTATACTTAGATCATCATTGCATATCATATTTTATTGCATTTTGACAAATCCTCGATAATCCTAAGCAACTCAAGGACCCTCGGAGAGAGTTGGGGATTTTCTCGAATTTTCATATTTGATTTTCATCAAATAATAAGACGAGGATTTTGGTTTTAATTATTTTCTCTCCGGAAAAATATTTCATTAAACAAAATAAACGAGAGGAGAAAATATGACTTCTCCAAAATAATTGAAATACTGGAGAAAAAGTGTTAAAATCATTTATTGGAATTTATTTGGATTTTATTTGCAATTTTTATTGCATTAAAAATATTGCATGTTTTCAAAATATTTATTTTGTGTTAAAAAAATGTTCACCCTATTCTAGATTTTCTAACTAGATGGGAAAAATTTATTTTATATTTTTAGACTTTTATTTATTTCTCTACGAATTATTTTCCGCGGAACGTATTTAAAAAAAAACTGCGCGCGCCCGCTGGGCCGAGCCCAGCCAAGCCGCAGGCCGGCCCGCCCCGCATCGTCCTCTCCTCGCACGACGCCGCCGCCGCGCCGTGTCCATGGCGGACACGGG
>NC_057796.1:385016224-385078306 GCF_018294505.1 Triticum aestivum
CCCGCCGCACCCGCCGAACCCCGCCGCCCTCGCCGGAGCAGCCGAGCCCCGCCCCCGACGAGGTACTGCCTCGTTCGTCGCCGGTTTTTGTTTAAAAAAACCATTCATTTAAAAAAACTGTAGATCGGTTTTTTCGGTTTTGTTATTTTGCGAGCGTTCACCGAACCGTTCGTTTTAACGAACGCGTTCGTCGGTTTTTCTCTGTTAACGAACGTCCGTTCTTTAACCGTTCATCCGTTTTTCTTTTTCGTCGGATTTTTCCGTGATTTTCTCAGATTCGATTTCTGATCGAATCTTCGTTTCTGTTTAACTTTTCGCTCGTTTATCGGAATCAGGCGATTCAAGCGCCTAGAGTTTCGTCTCGAAATTCTCTTTCCGTTTAACCTACTCAAACAAGTTTTTCTACTGTAAAATTTGACCTAGATCCAGATTAGTAAACGAAGCTTGTTTCTTTCACCATTTGACTTTCGTTGCTTCGTTCGAGTTGATTCTTTTTGCAAACCGGAGTTCTTAAGTTGAACTTTCTGGTTGGATCTTTCATTCGAGTTTTACCTGTGCATTAGATGAGTACTGATTGTATGCTTGTTTGTTTGCGATAGAGTACCCGGAGTGTGCCGCTTGTTACTTTGAATCGCTAGGTTTTGCGGATCATCAGCAAGGCAAGTAACACTTTGATCATACTTTCATACCCAGTTTTATTGCATTAGATCTATTCCTCAAACAATTGCATGATTAGGATCAGATTAAATTGTGGGAACTGGGAAGTAGTTGAGGTAGTACCTATTGCCCTGTTTACTATCAAACCCTTGGGAGTTACTTCTACGTTGCTATTATTATTGCCATGCTATGCTCGTAGACGTGGATTGGGTTTGAGAGATATTCATGACAGATGTGAGATGTTTATTAATGGTTCAACTTAAGGTGGCAACTAAAACTCACATCTGGGTGGATTGAGGCACCTGGAGAACCCAGTGTTGTCTGATTTTATAAGGTCCGCCACCCAGGCTCAAAGGGATCATAAGATTATTCATGCTAGAAACTTCCGTGTGCAGCCACAAGCTATTATGGGCTCTAGCATAGTTGAGTACGTTACATGATCTCTTGAAGAGGTGGGCTAGCAGATGTAGGGGAAAGTAGGTGTACCGGTCCATCCAGAGTAAAGAGTGATTGTTTCTGAAAGACTGTGTCTCGGTCATCCGTTTCTCAAACATCATGTAGTGCGAGAATCAAGCGGAGGCGATCGAGTCTTGTGGGGAAAAGTGCACAAACCTCTGCAGAGTGTACAAACTAATCATGGTTAGCCGTGTCCCCGATTATGGACAACTTGAGTATCTAGTACCTGGATTATCATTTGCATCTCATCACCATGTTACTTTTAATTAATTTTGTTGGGTTAATGATGACACTTAATTGGGATTGAGTTGGAGGTACCTTCTCAATGTTTAACAACCACCATGATAGTTAAATAAAATTTATTCCTTTGCAGTAGGGAAAAATTGGCTTTTTCGCAAAATTGTAAGCATAGAGCTTTCCACCAGCCATATATGCATGTAGTATAGCATTATTATTATTCATTATTCTCTATGTGCTACTCTGCCAGCATATTCTATGTGCTGACCCGTTTTCGGGCTGCAACGTTTCATGTTGCAGACTTTTCAGACAACGAGTAAGGTGCCTTAGGTCGTGGTCTTATACTCAGTGATGCCGCTGGAGTTGATGGACTCACTTATCTTCCAAGTCTTCCGCTGTTATCGTTATTAGATGGCCTTAAGCCATGTTTATCATACTTAATCTCTTCGGAGATATTCGATGTAATAAGTGTGTGATTGCTACTCTGTTATAAATCCTCCATTTGTACTGTGCGTGTCAGCATTACTGATCCAGGGATGACACTGGTGCACAGCAGCACGGACCATTTGAGGTCTGGTCGCTACATAATTAAAACATGAAAACACATCTAACCAGAGGCTAGATGAATTATTTATTACTAAACATAACCAAAAAGCAATAAATAAAAATAAAGTCGGGTTGCCTCCCAACAAGCGCTATCGTTTAACGCGCCTAGCTAGGCATAAAGGCAAGGATAGATCTAGGTATTGTCATCTTTGGCATGCAATCCATAAGTATCTCTCATAATAGATTCATAAGTTAATTTAATTTTCTTTCTAGGAAAGTGTTCCATGCCTTTCCTTAACGGAAATTGGAATATAATATTCCCTTCTTTCATATGAATAATTGCATGAATCGTTCTAAGGAAAGGTCTACCAAGAATAATAAGACATGAAGGATTGCAATCTATATCAAGAACAATGAAATCTACGGGCACATAATTCCTATTTGCAATAATAAGAACATCATTAATTCTTCCCATAGGTTTCTTAATGGTGGAATCCGCAAGGTGCAAGTTTAAAGAACAATCATCAAATTCACGGAAACCTAACATATCACAGAAAGTTTTTGGAATCGTGGAAACACTAGCACCCAAATCACACAAAGCATAGCATTCATGATCTTTAATTTTAATTTTAATAGTAGGTTCCCACTCATCATAAAGTTTTCTATTGATAGAAACTTCCAATTCAAGCTTTTCTTCATAAGATTGCATTAAAGCATCAACGATATGTTTAGTAAAAGCCTTATTTTGACTATAAGCATGAGGAGAATTTAGCACGGATTGCAACAAGGAAATACAATCTATTAAAGAACAATTATCATAATTAAATTCCTTGAAATCCAAAATAGTGGGTTCATTACTATGTAAAGTTTTGACCTATTCAATCCCACTTTTACCAATTTTTGCATCAAGATCTAAAAACTCCGAATCATTGGGACGCCTTTTAACTAAAGTTGACTCATCTCCAGTCCCAACATTATCAAGACTCATATTGCAAAACAAAGATTTAATAGGAGACATATCAATTACTTTTAGATCTTCATCCTTATTACCTTCTAAATCTTCCGGTTTAGCGGCCATCTTATTGACTAAGGTGGCCTGCTTATCCGAAATTTGGGCAATTAATTTGGGCAATCTTCTCAAGCCATAAAATTCCTTAGACATATCATCAAGCTCTTTATTCATGTACTCCATAAAGCTTTTTTGTTCTTTCAGCTCATTTCTAAAGAAATTATTATGCCCAAATTGCAAAGTCAGAAAGCTTCTGATGTTGTTTTCAATTTCTTCCAACCTTTTAAGGTAAGGATCAACGTTCTTAGGCAGAGCCATAGGGCAAATAGGCAACAAGAAGAAAACGAAGAAGAGGCGAACGGAAAGAGAGGGCGAATAAAACGGCAAGGGTGAAGTGGGGGAGAGGAAAATGAGAGGCAAATGGAAAATAATGTAATGCGAGGGATAAGAGTTTGTGATGGGTACTTGGTATGTCTTGACTTGTGCGTGGACTACCCGGCAACGGCGCCAAAAATCCTTCTTGCTACCTCTTGAGCATGCGTTGGTTTTCCCTTGAAGAGGAAAGGGTGATGCAGCAAAGTAGCATCAATATTTCCCTCAGATTTTGAGAACCAAGGTATCAATCCAGTAGGAGGCCACACGCAAGTCCCTCGTACCTACACAAACAAATAAGAACCTTGCAACCAACGCGATAAAGGGGTTGTCAATCCCTTCACGGCCACTTGCAAAAGTGAGATCTGATAGAGATGATAAGATAATATTTTTGGTATTTTTATGATAAAGATTGCAAAGTAAAAATAGATTGTAAACTTATATGATGGAAAATAGACCTGGGGGCCATAGGTTTCACTAGTGGCTTCTCTCAAGATAGCATAAGTATTATGGTGGGTGAACAAATTACTGTCGAGCAATTGATAGAAAAGTGCATAATTATGAGAATATCTAGGCATGATCATGTATATAGGCATCACGTCCGTGACAAGTAGACCGACTCCTGCCTGCATCTACTACTATTACTCCACACATCGACCGCTATGCAGCATGCATCTAGAGTATTAAGTTCATAAGAACAGAGTAACGCATTAGGGAAGATGACATGATGTAGAGGGATAAACTCAAGCAATATAAACCCCATCCTTTTATCCTCGATGGCAACAATACAATACGTGTCGTTTCCCTTTCTGTCACTGGGATCGAGCAACGCAAGATTGAACCCAAAGCTAAGCACTTCTCCCATTGCAAGAAAGATCAATCTAGTCGGCCAAACCAAACTAATAATTCGAAGAGACTTGCAAAGATAACCAATCATACATAAAAGAATTCAGAGAAAAACCAAATATTGTTCATAGATAATCTTAATCATAAACCCACAATTCATCAGATCTCGACAAACACACCGCAAAAAGAGTTACATCGAATAGATCTCCAAGAAGATCGAGGAGAACTTTGTATTGAGATCCAAAGAGAGAGAAGAAGCCATGTAGCTAATAACTATGGACCCGATGGTCTGTGCTAAACTACTCACACATCATCGGAGAGGCTATGGTGTTGATGTAGAAGCCCTCCGTGATCGATTCCCCCTCCGGCGAAGCGCCGGAAAAGGCCCCAAGATGGGATTTCACGGGTACAGAAGGTTGCGGCGGTGGAAATAGGGTTTCGTGGTGCTCCTGGTTGGTTTCGGGGTACATGGGTATATATAGGAGGAAGAAGTAGGTCGGTGGAGCCACAAGGGGCCCACGAGGGTGGGGGGTGCGCCCAGGGGGCAGGCGCGCCTCCCTGCCTCGTGGCCTCCTCATTGATTTCTTGACGTCCACTCCAAGTCCTCTGGATCACGTTTGTTCCAAAAATCACGCTCCCGAAGGTTTCATTCCGTTTGGACTCCGTTTGATATTCCTTTTCTGCGAAACACTGAAATAGGCAAAAACAACAAGTTGCACTGGGCCTTGGGTTAATAGGTTAGTCCCAAAAATAATATAAAAGTGTATAGTAAAGCCCATTAAACATCCAAAACGGATAATATAATAGCATGGAACAATAAAAAAATTATAGATACGTTGGAGACGTATCAGTGAGGTAATTGTACGTACTCTTGAATTGGAAAGTAGTTCATCACAGAAATCAGTTCCCGTGATGCCTACACCAATTTGTGAGGAAGCTAATGATGTTGATCATGAAACTTCGGATAAAGTTACTACTGGACCTCATAGGTCGAACAAATCATATTCCGCACCAGAGTGGTACGGTAATCCTATCCTGGAAGTCATGTTATTATACCATGGCGAACCTACGAACTATGAAGAAGCTATGATGAGCCCAGATTCCGATAAATGGCTTGAGGCCATGAAATCTGACATAGGATCAATGTATGAGAACAAAGTATGGACTTTGGTGGACTTGCCCGATGATCAGCAAGCCGTTGAGAATAAATGGATCTTCACGAGGAAGACGGACGCTGATGGTAGTGTTACTATCTACAAAGCTCGACTTGTCGCAAAAGTTTTTCGACAAATTCAAGGTGTTGACTACGATGAGATTTTCTCACTCGTAGCGATGCTTCAGTCTGTCCGAATCATGTTAGCAATTGCCACATTTTATGAAATCTGGCAAATGGATGTCAAAACTCCATTCCTTAATGGATTTCTTAAAGAAGAGTTGTATATGATGCAAACAAAAGGTTTTGTCGATCCTAAAGGTGCTAACAAAGTGTGCAAACGCTAGCGATCCATCTATGGACTGGTGCAAGCATCTCAGAGTTGGAATATACACCTTCATAAGGTGATTAAAGCATATGATTTTATACAGACTTGTGGTGAAACCTGTATTTACAAGAAAGTGAGTGGGGGCACTACAACCTTTCTGATAAGTATATGTGAATGACATATTGTTGATCGGAAATGATGTAGAATTTTCTGGAAAGCATAAAGGAGTGTTTGAAAGGAGTTTTTCAAAGAAAGACCTCGGTGAAGCTTCTCACATATTGGGCATCAAGATCTATAGAGATAGATCAAGACGCTTGATAAGACTTTCGATGAGTACATACCTTGATATGATTTTGAAGGAGTTCAAAATGGACCAGTCAAAGAAGGAGTTCTTGCCTGAGTTGTAAGGTATGAAGTTGAGTAAGACACAAAACCCGACCACGGCAGAAGATAGAGAGAGAATGAAAGTCATTCCCTATGCCTCATCCATAGGTTCTATAAAGTATGCCATGCTGTATACTAGACCTGTTGTGTACCTTGCCATGAGTTTGGCAAAGGGGTAAAATAGTGATCTAGTAGTAGATCACTGGACAACGGTCAAAATTATCCTTAGGTACCTAAAGAGGACTAAGGAAATGTTTCTCGGTTATGGAGGTGACAAAGAGTTCATCGTAAAGGGTTATGTCGATGCAAGCTTTGACACTGATCCGGATGACTCTTGAGTCTCAATCTGGATACATATTGAAAGTGGGAGCAATTAGCTAAAGTAGCTCTGTGCAGAGCATTTGTAGACATAGAAATTTGCAAAATACATACGGATCTGAATGTGGCAGACCCATTGAGTAAACTTCTCTCACAAGCAAAACATGATCACACCTCAGTACTCTTTGGGTGTTAATCACATGGCAATGTGAACTAGATTATTGACTATAGTAAACCCTTTGGGTGTTGGTCACATGGTGATGTGAACTATGGGTGTTAATCACATAGCGATGTGATCTATTGGTGTTAAATCACATAGCGATGTGAATTAGATTATTGACTCTAGTGCAAGTGGGAGACTGAAGGAAATATGCCCTGGAGGCAATAATAAAGTTGTTATTTATATTTCCTTATATCATGATAAATATCTATTATTCATGCTAGAATTGTATTAACCGGAAACTTGATACATGTGCGGATACATAGACAAAACACAGTGTCCCTAGTAAGCCTCTACTAGACTAGCTTGTTAATCAAAGATGGTTAAGTTTCCTAACCATAGACATGTATTTTCATTTGATGAACGAGATCACATCATTAGGAGAATGATGTGATGGACAAGACCCATCCGTTAGCTTAGCATAATGATCATTAAGTTTTATTGCTACTACTTTCTTCATGACTTATACATATTCCTTTGACAATGAGATTATGCAACTCCCGGATACCAGAGGAATACCTTGTGTGCTATCAAACGTCACAACGTAACTGGCTGATTATAAAGATGCTCTACAGGTATCTTCAAAGGTGTTTTGTTGGGTTGGCATAGATCGAGATTAGGATTTGTCATTCCGAGTATCAGAGAGGTATCTCTGGGCCCTCTCGGTAATGCACATCATGATAAGCCTTGCAAGTAATGTGACTAATGAGTTAGTTGCTGGATGATGCATTACGGAATGAGTAAAGAGACTTGCCGGTAACGAGATTGAACTAGGTATGAGGATACCGACGATCGAAACTCGGGTAAGTAATATACCGATGACAAAGGGAATATCGTATGTTGTCATTACGGTTCGACCGATAAATATCTTTATAGAATATGTGGGAGCCAATATGAGCATCCAGGTTCCGCTATTGGTTATTGACCAAAGAGGTGCCTCGGTCATGTCTACATAGTTCTCGAACCTGCAGGGTCCGCACGCTTAACGTTCGATGACGATTTGTATTATGGGTTATGTGTTTTGGTGACCGAAGATTGTTCGGAGTCCCATATGAGATCATGGACATGACGAGGAGTCTCGAAATGGTCGAGAGGTAAAGATTGGTATATTTGACGATAGTATTCAGACACCGGAAGTGTTCCAAAGTGCATCGGGTACATATCGGAGTACCGGGGGGGTTACCGGAACCCCCCGGGGGAAGATATGGGCCCTATGGGCCATAGGAGGGAGGCAAGGCAGCCCACGTCGGTGGCGCACCCCCCCAAGGGAGGAGACCGAATTGGACTAGGGGAGGGGGCGCGGCCCCCCTTTCCTTCTCCTTCTCCCTCTCCTCCCCCCTTTCCCCTTCCGGTAAAAGGAAAGGGGGGCGAATTGGACTAGGAGTCCAAGTGGGATTCACCCCACTTGGCGCGCCCCTAGGGCCGGCCTCCTCCCCTCTCCTTCTTTTATATATGGGGGCGGGGGGAACCTCTAAGGCACATTGCTACCTCTTGAGCATGCGTTGGTTTTCCCTTGAAGAGGGAAGGGTGATGCAGCAAAGTAGCGTAAGTATTTCCCTCTGTTTTTGAGAACCAAGGTATCAATCCAGTAGGAGGCCACACGCAAGTCCCTCGTACCTACACAAACAAATAAGAACCTTGCAACCAACGCGATAAAGGGGTTGTCAATCCCTTCACGGCCACTTGCAAAAGTGAGATCTGATAGAGATGATAAGATAATATTTTTGGTATTTTTATGATAAAGATTGAAAGTAAAGATTGCAAAATAAAAATAGATTGGAAACTTATATGATGGAGAATAGACCCGGGGGCCATAGGTTTCACTAGTGGCCTCTCTCAAGATAGCATAAGTATTACTGTGGGTGAACAAATTACTGTCGAGCAATTGATAGAAAAGTGCATAATTATGAGAATATCTAGGCATGATCATGTATATAGGCATCACGTCCGTGACAAGTAGACCGGCTCCTGCCTGCATCTACTACTATTACTCCACACATCAACTGCTATCCAGCATGCATCTAGAGTATTAAGTTCATAAGAACAGAGTAATGCATTAGGCAAGATGACATGATGTAGAGGGATAAACTCAAGCAATATGATATAAACCCCATCTTTTTATCCTTGATGGCAACAATACAATACGTGTCGTTTCCCTTTCTGTCACTGGGATCGAGCAACGCAAGATTGAACCCAAAGCTAAGCACTTCTCCGATTGCAAGAAAGGTCAATCTAGCCGGCCAAACCAAACTGATAATTCGAAGAGACTTGCAAAGATAACAAATCATACATAAAAGAATTCAGAGAAGAACCAAATATTGTTCATAGATAATCTTAATCATAAACCCACAATTCATCGGATCTCGACAAACACACCGCAAAAAGAGTTACATCGAATAGATCTCCAAGAAGATCGAGGAGAACTTTGTATTGAGATCCAAAGAGAGAGAAGAAGCCATATAGCTAATAACTATGAACCCGAAGGTCTGTGGTAAACTATTCACACATCATCGAAGAGGCTATGGTGTTGATGTAGAAGCCCTCCGTAATCGATTCCCCCTCCGGCGGAGCGCCGGAAAAGGCCCCAAGATGGGATTTCACGAGTACAGAAGGTTGCGGCGGTGGAAATAGGGTTTCGTGGTGCTCCTGGTTGGTTTCGGGGTACATGGGTATATATAGGAGGAAGAAGTAGGTCGGTGGAGCCACGAGGGGCCCACGAGGGTGGGGGTGCGCCCAGGGGGGCAGGCGCGCCTCCCTGCCTCATGGCCTCCTCGTTCGTTTCTTGACGTCCACTCCAAGTCCTCTAGATCATGTTTGTTCCAAAAATCACGCTACCGAAGGTTTCATTCCGTTTGGATTCCGTTTGATATTCCTTTTCTGCGAAACACTGAAATAGGCAAAAAACAGCAATTTGCACTGGGCCTTGGGTTAGTAGGTTAGTCCCAAAAATAATATAAAAGTGTACAATAAATCCCATTAAACATCCAAAATCGATAATATAATAGCATGGAACAATAAAAAATTATAGATACGTTGGAGACGTATCACACATCAATTGTTCTTAGCTGTGTGCGGTGCCCCCCTCCACCGTTTACTCCTCCGGTCATATTGTCGTAGTGCTTAGGCTAAGCCCTGCACGGATAACTTCACAATCACCGTCACTACGCCGTCGTGCTGACGAAACTCTCCCTTGACACTTTGCTGGATCAAGAGTTCAAGGGACGTCATCGAGTTGAACGTGTGCAGAACTCGGAGGTGCCGTACGTTTGGTGCTTGATCGGTTGGATCGACAGGACGTTCGACTACATCAACCGCGTTAAGCTAACGCTTCCGCTTTCGGTCTACGAGGGATGTGGACACACTCTCCCCCTCACGTTGCTATGCATCTCCTAGATAGATCTTGCGTGTTTGTAGGAATTTTTTTTGAAATTGCATGCTACCTTCCCCAACAGCCCCGAGGGGGCACAACCCACCTGGGCGCGCCTGGGGGCCCAGGCATGCCCTGGTGGGTTGTGCCCACATCGGTGGCCTCCCGCACCGCCTCTTCGCCCTATAAAATCGTCAAATATTCCAAAAACCCTCGGGGTAACCCTAGATCTGAAGTTCCGCCGCCGCAAGCCACTGTAGCCACGACAAACCAATCTAGACCTTGTTCCGGCACTCTGCCGGAGGGGGAAACCATCACCGGTGGCCATCTTCATCAACCCGACAGCCACCATGATGAGGAGGGAGTAGTCCACTCTCGGGGCTGAGGGTTTTTACTAATAGCTATGCGTTTAATCTATCTCTCATGTTCTTGAGATGTCACGATCTTGATGTATCGCGGGCTTTGTTAATATAGTCGGATCATATGGTGTTTCCCCCTCTCTATCTTGTTGTGATGAATTGATTTTTTCCTTTGAGATTTCGTTCTTATCGGATTGGATACTTTTATGGATTTGAGAGCACTTGATGTATGTCTTGCTATGAATACTCGTGGTGACAATGGGGTATCATATTGATCCACTTGATATGTGTTTTGGCACTCAACTCGTGGATTCCCGAGGTGACATTGGGCTAATCTATGCATAGGGGTTGATGCACGTTCTCGTATTTTGTTTCTCCGGTAGAAATCTTGGGGCACTCTTTGAGGTTCTTTGTGTTGGATTGAGTATTATGAATCTGAATTTGCTTTGTTGTTATTTTAGTACGAACTCTTGATAGATTGATCGGAAAGAATAACTTAGTGTTATTTTAGTACGAACTCTTGATAGATCGATCGGCAAGAATAACTTGGTGTTATTTTTGAAGGAAATATGCCCTAGAGGCAATAATAAAGTTGTTATTTTATATTTCCTTATATCATGATAAATGTTTATTATTCATGCTAGAATTGTATTAACCGGAAAATCATGTGTGGATACATAGACAAAACATCGTGTCCCTAGTAAGCCTCTACTAGACTAGCTCGTTAATCAAAGATGGTTAAGTTTCCTAACCATAGACATGTGTTGTCATTTGATGAACGGGATCACATCATTAGGATAATGATGTGATGGACATGACCCATCCGTTAGCTTAGCATATTGATCGTTCAGTTTTATTGCTATAGCTTTCTTCATGTCACATACATATTCCTTTGACTATGAGATTATGCAACTCCCGGATACCGTAGGAATACCTTGTGTGCTATCAAACGTCACAACGTAACTGGGTGATTATAAAGATGCTCTACAGGTATCTCCGAAGGTGTTTTCTTGGGTTGGCATTGATCGAGATTAGGATTTGTCACTCTGAGTATCAGAGAGGTATCTCTGGGCCCTCTCGGTAATGCACATCATAATAAGCCTTGCAAGCAATGTGACTAATGAGTTAGTTACGAGATGACGCATTAAAGAATGAGTAAAGAGATTTGCCAGTAACGAGATTGAACTAGGTATGAAGATACCAACGATCAAATCTCGAACAAGTAACATACCGATGACAAAGAGAATAACGTATATGTCATAACGGTTCGACCGATAAAGATCTTCGTAGAATATGTGGAAACCAATATGAGCATCCAGGTTCTGCTATTGGTTATTGACCGGAGAGGTGTCTTGGTCATGTCTACATAGTTCTCGAACCTGTAGGGTCCGCACGCTTAACGTTCGATGACGATTTGTATTATGAGTTATGTGATTTGGTGACCGAATGTTGTTCGGAGTCCCGGATGAGATCACAGACATGACGAGGAGTCTCGAAATGTTTGAGAGGTAAAGATTGATATATTGGATGATAGTATTCGGACACCAGAAGTGTTCCGGAGTGCATCGGGTACATATCGGAGTACCGGGGGGGTTACAGGAACCCCCCGGGGGAAGATATTGGCCATATGAGCCATAGGAGGGAGGCCAGCCAGCCCACAAGGGCTGGCACGCCCCCCAAGGGAGGAGTTCGAATTGGACAAGGGGAGGGGGCGGTGCCCCCTTTCGTTCTCCTCGTCTCGCTCCTCCCCCCTTTCCCCTTCCGATAAAAGGAAAGGGGGGCCGAATTGGACTAGGAGTCCAAGTGGGATTCCTCCCCACTTGGGGCACGCCTAGGCCGGCCTCCTCCCCTCTCCCTCCTTTATATATGGGGGTGGGGGCGCCGCTTAGACACACAATTGTTCCAAGCCGTGTGCGGCGCCCCACTCCACAGTTTACGCCTTCGGTCATATTCACGTAGTGCTTAGGCGAAGCCCTGCGCGAATAACTTCACCATCACCGTCACCACGCCGTCGTGCTGATGAAACTCTCCCTCCACACTTTGCTGGATCAAGAGTTCGAGGGACGTCATCGAGCTGAACGTATGCAGAACTCAGAGGTGCCGTATGTTCGGTGCTTGATCGGTTGGATCGAGAAGACGTTCGACTACATCAACCGCGTTAAGCTAACGCTTCCGCTTTCGGTCTACGAGGGTACGTGGACACACTCTCTCCCTCTCGTTGCTATGCATCTCCTAGATAGATCTTGCGTGAGCATAGGAATTTTTTTGAAATTGCATGCTATGTTCTCCAACAGTGGCATCCGAGCCATGTCTATGCGTAGATGATATGCACGAGTAGAACACAAAGAGTTGTGGGCGGTGATAGTCATACTGCTTACCACCAACGTCTTATTTTGATTCGGCAGTATTGTTGGATGAAGTGGCTCGGACCAACCTTACATGACCACGTTCATGAGACCGGTTCCACCGACAGACATGCAACTAGTTTTGCATAAAGGTGGCTGGCGGCTGTCTATTTCTCCAACTTTAGTTGAATCAAATTTGACTACGGCCGGTCCTTGTTGAAGGTTAAAACAACAAACTTGACGAAACACCGTTGTGGTTTTGATACATAGGTAAGAACGGTTCTTACTAGAAGCCCATAGCAGCCACGTAAAACTTGCAACAACAAAGTAGAGGACGTCTAACTTGTTTTTGAAGGGCATGTTGTGATGTGATATCGTCAAAACATGATGTGATATATGTTGTTGTATGAGATGATCATGTTTTGTAAAAGTTATCAGCAACTAGCAGGAGCCTTATGGTTGTCACTTTATTGTATGAGATGCACACGCCATGTAATTGCTTTACTTTATCACTATGCGTTAGCGATAGTTGTAGAAGCAATAGTTGGCGAGACGGCCACGACACTACGATGGAGATCAAGGTGTCAAGCCGGT
The DNA here is from genome assembly GCF_018294505.1 of Triticum aestivum. Taxonomy (NCBI): domain Eukaryota; kingdom Viridiplantae; phylum Streptophyta; class Magnoliopsida; order Poales; family Poaceae; genus Triticum; species Triticum aestivum. Next base: position 385,029,416 of record NC_057796.1, read on the forward strand.
GACAATGGAGATCATAACGGTGCTTTGGAGATGGAGATCAAAAGCACAAGATGATGATGGCCATATCATGTCACATATTTTGATTGCATGTGATGTTTATCTTTTATGCATCTTATCTTGCTTAGTCCGGCGGTAGCATTATGAGATGATCCCTTACTAAAATTTCAAGGTATAAGTGTTCTCCCTGAGTATGCACCGTTGCGACAGTTCGTCGTGCCGAGACACCACGTGATGTCGGATGTGATAAGCTCTACGTTCACATACAACGGGTGTAAGACAGTTTTCCACGTGCGGAATACTCGGGTTAAACTTGACGAGCCTAGCATGTACAGACATGGCCTCGGAACACTGGAGACCGAAAGGTCGAACGTGAATCATATAGTTGATAGGATCAACATAGAGATGTTCACCATTGGAAACTACTCCATCTCACGTGATGATCGGACATGGTTTAGTTGATATGGATCACATGATCATTTAGATGACTCGAGGGATGTCTATCTAAGTAGGGGTTCTTAAGTAACTAGATGATACCCCGCACGTTGCTGCGGAAATCTTGTTAAAAAAGATGTATAAACATGTGCTACAAAAATAGTTAAAACTTATGAAAAGCAAGCATAGAAGTTCACTCAATTTATTTTATTTTCAATAATAAAAATAGTAACATTAAGCATACAACAAAATGATGTATAGGAAGTGCAAAACTATTAAACTATAGTTACCGAAATATCATTTTCTGGCAAAAATGAAACATCAACTACATAGGTATTTGTCCAAGCATTCAAAACATGTTGTCCATTATGACGAAAAAATGTCTAATTTATCTTAGTTCATCTGGATAAATAATTCAAACCCAATAAAGTAACACTGAACATACTAAACAAAAAGAAATACATATTGTTAGTTCATCAGCTTGCTTGAGTGGACTCAACCGTACGCGAAAACTAAGCTAATAAGATTCACATAGCACTCCATTGAGGGCTCCAGTTTGTCAAAATAATTGTACGCCCAAACAAAATATTACCAAGACAACATGTAATAATTTTTTGTCTTGTAATTATCAAGTTTCTTTTAACCTTCTGTGACCATCGCCTTTTTTGCTAAAAAATAAAGAGATACTCTCATAAGTATCATTATGAATGGTGAAAATATCTTCACCTACATTTTCATGTGTAAGTATAACATGAATCAACAATATAACTTTGATTATGAAATTTCCTCGAATCTGGATGCATGCTCCAAATCCCCGGCGGAAGCTAGTGTAATGTACCTGAAAGACATGACACATGTATCTTACAACTGGTGGACTATAAATGTGATAAGTCAATAAATACAACATGAGTTGAGGAGGGGCAATTACCTCTGGTTATGCTTGCATTAAGATTTATTTCTTGTTTTTCAACACCATTGGTGAAGGTCAAATTTGGCGGTCATCGACATATATAGTGAATGTTTCCATGTTGTTGAATGTTGATTCATATTAGTGACAAAGATGTCAATGGATATGAATGAGCATAATGATCTTAACGTATTTTTTTTTCTTATTTTCATATATAAGTGGTCTATGCTTGGCTCGAACTCAGAAATAACACACATGAATATCTAACCTCACTTGCTTGCATACTTGACAAAGTAAAGTTGTATATCCTGCGAATACAATATATCTATGAGACCGACAAATCATTAGACATCTTCAATGCAAGGGATACTTGAGATCAATTACATTAATATGTGCCAAAGAAATTAGAACAGAGGCGCAAGATGCGCCTGCTTTAAATTACTAAAGCCCCAACAAAGACCAGAAAGTAACACGTGCCAAATATGCATCTAGTTATAATATATGTCCTTTATCCACTAACATCTCTTCCATAGAAATGAGGGCAGTTGAATGGTACACACAACAGTAGCAAACACAATTCGCTTAATTAGTCAAAGGAACAATTTTGGCAACTAAAAGTCTGTACCACAAAGATTTGACTTGAGATGAGAAAAATAAGTGAAGTAGCTAAATAGTAGTTCGATAAAAGTTCGCAAGGACAAACTAACCCAAATATGATTACCATATAGAAAGCTTAGTCATGGATATAGGGATCTTACCCTGAAATATGACACAATACCTATTTATCATGTACTTAAATGGACATTAGAAAAATGACAACCCTGCGAGACAACTCCTTAGGCAAATCAGAGTCACGTCTCTAGTGTATATGACAATGCATCAATTACTAAATCTTGGATGGAAATTAATTTTACCTATTTCCCTTGGCAATCCCTTATTAGCAGCATCTTTCAACATGCTCTTCCCCACTGCAAAATCTGAAAACTGAATGGGCATGGAATAAGTCAATTGTTAGATACGCTCAACAACTGACTGAAATCAAGAAACACCAATCACTCTTGCACCGCGGCGACAGTCTGGAGGAGGAGGACATGTAGCGATGATGATGTCGATGCGATAGTTAGCACTGAGGAGATTGTTGTGGTTGTACTCATGCAGTACGCCATCACCATTGCCATCTTCGCTGAATTCAGTAAAATCACCAATAGTAGTACTCCCAGAAATTAACTGCCTGCAACAATAAATCGGCGTATTTATCCATGTCTTGTGAAAAACCTTTTTATTTTACAGAATTAAAAAATTTATTTAACATTGTTTACAAAGGAGTTCAAAAAATAGAAAAGAAACAAAGTAGCAGGAAACAAAGCAAGTTTGATACAAACCCCTCAGAAATGTACTCACCTGTCTGTCCACATATTTCAAGTCCAAAAGTTCTGCGGAGCAAAATATACCGTAAAAACAAAGAGGCACCGCTATGGCATCGTTGCTACCCCTTTCCACTGATGGTGGAGGAGCCTCCAGCCGAGCTTCTTCACATCAAGCATGGCGAAGGCTGGATAGGAAGGAAAGTCTGAGCATTTGTTGCCTTAGATCCCCCAAGAGCAACCTGAGATGATTTAAAGGCAAAAGTTTGAGGATTGGAACAATCATAGGCTGTTGCAAATATAGAGTGTTGAACCAAGGCCGGATCCCTCTTCCCAGATGGAACACGAGAAGCCGTGCGAGCTGGATGGATGGCACTACATAGGGGTATTTAAGCACACTTACTCCCGCATTTGCAGCGTAATGGAGGCGAGGTAATGAGGAGCGATGAATTATGTGGTGCGTGGGGGCGTTTCATGTGCATTTGTGCCTACATTGTGGCTAGGAGATCATGAGTCATGGAAGTGGAAGGATTGTGGTTGCTTTAGACCAGTAGCGGGAAGCGCGTATTTGTGGCCGGGAGATCGTCGGTCGTGGCGGCTACAGCAGGCGGAGGAGCGTCAGTCGCGGAGGCGGCTGGCCTGGAGAGCGCCTGGCGTGGCAGCGGCTAACCGGGAGACTGGTCAGGAAGTGCTCGGCGTGGCAGCGTCTGGCCGAGGGGCTGGTCGGGGAACGGAGCCGGCGACTGGTCATGGGACCGAGCGGGAGTGGCGCTCGTGGCGGCGGCTGGACGGGGCAGCATTAGGGCGTGCACGGGGAAGATGGAGATGTAATGAGTGGATAGGCTTAGAATGTGTCAAAACCACCACCAACGACCAAAGAGAACAACCGGTCAACTGTATAGCCCACGTACAAAAACCTTCGATAGCTTAGCGCAAAAAAAATCGGTCGAGTTCGGAGGCACAACGATGGCCCGGCGTGGAAGCACGAAGCGTTATTTTCCACTTGGGCCGTAGCAATATGGGGAATCACGCTGATTGGCTATTCTTTTTCAAACTGAATGCTGAGGTGGCATAAAGATGATGTGGATAGTGTGCATGTTTAGAGAATTGGTATAGTGAGGAGCAACTTCTGAAGAATGTAAGATTTGATTAATTGAACTTAGTTTATCATGAACTTAGTTCTGATAGTATTTGCAAATTATGTTGTACATCAATAGCTCGTGTTGTAGCTCCACTATTTTTTGATATGCTCCTAGAGAATAATAAGTTGAAAGATGTTAGTAGCAATGATGCGGACTGGGTCCATGATCTGAGGATTATCCTCATTGCTGCATAGAAGAATTATGTCCTTGATGCACCGCTAGGTGAGAAACTAATTGCAGGAGCAGATGCAGACGTTATGAACGTTTAGAAAGCTCGGTATGATGACTACTTGATAGTTTAGTGTGCCATGCTTTATGGCTTAGAATCGGGGCTGCAAAGACGTTTTGAACGCCACAGAGCATATGAGATGTTCCAAGAGCTGAAATTGTTATTTCAGACTCATGCCCGCGTCGAGAGGTATGAGACATCTGACAAGTACTTTGCGTACAAGATGGAGGAGAATAGCTCAGCCAGTGAGCATGTGCTCAGAATGTCTGGGTACTACAATCGCTTGAATCAAGTGGGAGTTAATCTTCCAGATAAGATAGTGATTGATAGAATTCTCTAGTCACTATCACCAAGCTACTAGAACTTCGTGATGAACTATAATATGCAAGGGATGACGAAAATGATTCCCAAGCTCTTCGCGATGCTGAAATCAGCGAAGGTGGAAATCAAGAAAGAGCATCAAGTGTTAATGGTTGACAAGACCACCAGTTTCAAGAAAAAGGGCAAGGGAAAGAAAGGGAACTTCAAGAAGAATGGCAAGCAAGTTGCCGCTCCCATGAAGAAGCCCAAAACTAGACCTAAGCCTGAAACTGAGTGCTTCTACTGCAAAGGGAATGGTCACTAGAAGCGGAACTACCCCAAATACTTGGCGGATAAGAAGGATGGCAAAGTGAACAAACGTATATTTGATATACATGTTATTGATGTGTACTTTACTAGTGTTCATAGTAACCCTTGGGTATTTGATACCGGTTCAGTTGCTAAGATTAGTAACTCGAAACAGGAGTTGCAAAATGAACAGAGACTAGTTAAGGGCGAGGTGACGATGTGTGTGGGAAGTGATTCCAAGGTTGATAAGATCACCATCGCACATTCCCTCTACCTTTGGGATTAGTGTTGGACCTAAATAGATGTTATTTAGTGTTTGCGTTGAGCATGAGTATGATTGGATCATGTTTATTGCAATACGGTTATTCATTTAAGTCAGAGAATAATCGTTGTTCTATTTAAATGAATAAAACCTTCTATGGTCATACACCCAATGTAAATGGTTTATTGAATCTCGATTGTAGTGATACACATATTCATAATATTGATGCCAAAAGATGCAAAGTTGATCATGATAGTGCAACATATTTGTGGCACTGCCGTTTAGGTCATATTGGTGTAAAGCGCATGAGGAAATCCTACCTCTTGAGCACTGCGTTTGGTTTTCCCTTGAAGAGGAAAGGGTGATGCAGCAAAGTAGCGTAAGTATTTCCCTCAGTTTTTGAGAACCAAGGTATCAATCCAGTAGGAGGCTACACACGAGTCCCTCGCACCTACACAAACAAATAAATCCTCGCAACCAACACGATAAGGGGTTGTCAATCCCTACACGGTCACTTACAAGAGTGAGATCTGATAGATATGAAGAGATAATATTTTTGGTATTTTTATGATAAAGATGCAAAGTAAAGAAAGTAAAACAAAAATGGCAAAAGAAATAGCTTGTTGTTGGAAGATTAATATGATGGAAAATAGACCCGGGGGCCATAGGTTTCACTAGTGGCTTCTCTCAAGAGCATAAGTATTTACGGTGGGTGAACAAATTACGGTTGAGCAATTGACAGAATTGAGCATAGTTATGAGAATATCTAGGCATGATCATGTATATAGGCATCACGTCCGAGACAAGTAGACCGACTCCTGCCTGCATCTACTACTATTACTCCACACATCGACCGCTATCCAGCATGCATCTAGAGTATTAAGTTCATAAGAACATAGTAACGCTTTAAGCAAGATGACATGATGTAGAGGGATAAACTCATGCAATATGATATAAACCCCATCTTGTTATCCTCGATGGCAACAATACAATACGTGCCTTGCTGCCCCTACTGTCATTGGGAAAGGACACCGCAAGATTGAACCCAAAGCTAAGCACTTCTCCCATTGCAAGAAAGATCAATCTAGTAGGCCAAACCAAACTGATAATTCGAAGAGACTTGCAAAGATAACCAATCATACATAAAAGAATCCAGAAGATTGAAATATGGTTCATAGATAAACTTGATCATAAACCCACAATTCATCGGTCTCAACAAACACACCGCAAAAGAAGATTACATCGAATAGATCTCCACACGAGAGGGGGAGAACATTGTATTGAGATCCAAAAAGAGAGAGGAAGCCATCTAGCTAATAACTATGGACCTGAAGGTCTGAGGTAAACTACTCACACTTCAGCGGAGAGGCTATGGTGTTGATGTAGAAGCCCTCCGTGATCGATGCCCCCTCCGGCGGAGCTCCGGAACAGGCCCCAAGATGGGATCTCACGGGTACAGAAGGTTGCGGCGGTGGAATCAGGTTTTTTGCTCCATATCTGGTAGTTTGGGGGTACGTAGGTATATATAGGAGGAAGGAGTACGTCGGTGGAGCAACGTGGGGCCCACGAGGGTGGAGGGCGCGCCCCCCTACCTCGTGGCTTCCTGGTAGCTTTCTTGACGTAGGGTCCAAGTCCTCTGGATTACGTTCGTTCCGAAAATCACGTTCCCAAAGGTTTCATTCCGTTTGGACTCCGTTTGATATTCTTTTTCTGCGAAACTCCGAAATAGGCAAAAAAATAGCAATTCTGGGCTGGGCCTCCGGTTAATAGGTTAGTCCCAAAAATAATATAAAAGTGTATAATAAAGCCCAATAATGTCCAAAACAGAAGATAATATAGCATGGAGCAATCAAAAATTATAGATACGTTGGAGACGTATCAAGCATCCCCAAGCTTAATTCCTGCTCGTCCTCGAGTAGGTAAATGATAAAAAAAGAATTTTTGATGTGGAATGCTACTTGGCATAATTTCAATGTAACTCTTCTTAATTGTGGTATGAATATTCAGATCCGAAAGATTCAAGATAAAAGTTCAATATTGACATAAAAATAATAATACTTCAAGCATACTAACTAAGCAATTATGTCCTCTCAAAATAACATGGCCAAAGAAAGTTCATCTCTACAAATCATATAGTTTAGTCATGCTCCATTTTCGTCACACAAGAATGCTCTCATCATGCACAACCCCAATGACAAGCCAAGCAATTGTTTCATACTTTAGTAATCTCAAAAAATTTCAACCTTCACGCAATACATGAGCGTGAGCCATGGATATAGCACTATGGGTGGAATAGAATGTGATGATGGGGGTTATGTGGAGAGGACAAAAAAAGGAGAAAGTCTCACATCAACGAGGCTAATCAATGAGCTATGGAGATGCCCATCAATTGATGTTAATGCAAGGAGTAGGGATTGCCATGCAACGGATGCACTAGAGCTATAAATATATGAAAGCTCAACAAAAGAAACTAAGTGGGTGTGCATCCAACTTGCTTGCTCACGAAGACCTAGGGCACTTGAGGAGGCCCATTGTTGGAATATACAAGCCAAGTTCTATAATGAAAAATTCCCACTAGTATAAGCTTGGGCTTTCGAATATATCCACCAGTGCCAAGCCTCCAAAGAAAGGATCATCCTCCTGAAACTGGATTTCGCCAAAGCATTTGACACGATTGAACATGATGCCATGCTTACGATTATGGAACATATGGGCTTTGATGATAGGTGGCTTCGCTGGGTTAAATGCATCTTCTCCTCTGGCAAGTCAGTGATGCTGTTAAATGGTGTCCCAGGTAGACAATTCCTCTATAAATGTGGGGTGCGCCAAGGAGATCCCTTCTCACCTTTGATCTTTGTGCTTGCCGCTGACCTCCTACAAGCTGCCATCAATGATGCCTTCAGGCAACGAAGAATCCATCTTCCGTTCCAACGAAAGAACCAAAATGATTACCCCGTGATCCAATACGCGGACGACACGATCATCATTCTTCCTGCCTGCCCTGATCAAGCCAGAACGATTAAAAACATCCTTTCTGACTATGCTGCCTCCATTGGGCTGAAGATAAACTTCCACAAATCCACACTAATCCCAATCAATTGTGATGCCAATTGCTATAATGAGCTCTCCACTATCTTTGGCTGCAATGTTGGGTCCATGCCATTCACATACCTAGGGCTACCTCTTGGGACTACCAAGCCCTCGGTTCAAGATCTCATGCCACTAGTTTGCATGATGGAAAGACGGATGACAAGCACGCTCGCATTGATGTTTTATGAAGCCAAACTCTCGCTCCGCAATACAATGATCACATCTCTAGCCATCTTTGCTCTGTGCACTCTCAAACTGCCGCCAAAGATCTTGGAACTTCTCGACAAACTAAGAAGGAAATGCCTGTGGACAAAAAAGACAGAACAAGGGGACAAATGTAACTCCCTGGCGGCCTGGAGCATGATTTGCCAGCCAAAGCAATGTGGAGGTCTTGGAATCATAAACCTGCGTATACAAAGTGAAGCTCTCCTCCTCAAGTACCTACATAAATTCTATAACAGACACAATGTACCATGGGTTGAGCTTATATGGTCGACTAATTACACAAACAAGATTCCCCATGCCACGGAGCCTTGCGGATCTTTCTGGTGGAGGGATGTCCTCAAGCTTACCTAGATTTACAGAGGGATATCCAAAGCAAATGTACATGATGGCAGCACGGTACTTATGTGGAAGGATCTGTGGTTGGACAACACTTTGGATGAAACATACCCACGCGCGTTCTCCTACGCAAAAAATGAGGATATATCGGTTAAAGCATTCTTGGGCTCCACGTCACTGCATGAAACGTTCCACCTTCCACTCTTAGTTCAAGCATTGCAAGAAGTTCCTGATCTGCAACAAAACATGATCAATGTTGGTAACAATGATGACCCGATCCCCCATGACACCTGGACATACTGCTGGGGATCAAAGGAATACAAAGCAAACAGATACTACAAGTTCTACTTTAGGGATGTACATGCACATCGATCATACCATTGGCTTTGGAAAGCGAAGACTACGTTGAAAATCAAGGTGTTTGGGTGGCTACTACTCTCTGATCGCCTAAACACACGCAACATGCTCAAGAGGAGGCACTACAACATTGAAGATGACTACAATTGCCTTTTATGTGATCAACAAACGGAAGAGGACGTGGAACATATAGTCTTCCAATGCCCTTTCAGTAAACAATGTTGGTCCATCCTTGGGATCACATGGCAAGACTCTGGATCGAGACTTCAATGGATTAGTCACGCAGCAACAGATTGGAACAAACCCATGTTCATGGAAATATTCCTACAGGCAGCTTGGAGCATCTGGAAAGAGAAAAATAACAAGCACTTCAGAAGCATCACCCCCACTTTGCTCTCCTGGCTTGAGCGTTTTAAGCATGATTTTAGCCTCCTCCAGACTAGGACTGATAAGAGAGAATTTATTCTCGCCTTTATACAAAACTTAGAACCTCCTTGACTCTTCCACCAATAAAAGTAGCTGCTAATCCCTCCCAAAGTGGAGGATTAGCACCCTGTAACTGCACCATGTACATTGTATCCTAGTTTTGATCAATACAAACATAGTGGGAGCCTCTCCCACTATCTGGTTTCTCAAAAAAAGTGACAAAATAAGAGACTCTCTATTATGAAGATCATGGTGCTACTTTGAAGCACAAGTGTGGTAAAAGGATAGTAACATTGTCCCTTCTCTCTTTTTCTCTCCTTTTCTTTTTTTTGGGCCTTCTCTTTTTTTATGGCCATTCTCTCTCTTTTTTTTATTCCTCACTTGGGACAATGCTCTAGAAAATGATGATCATCACACTTCTATTTACTTACAACTCAATGATTACAACTCGATACTAGAACAAAGTATGACTATATATGAATGCCTCTGGCGGTGTACCAGGATATGCAATGAACCAAGAGTGACATGTATGAAAGAATTATGAATGGTGGCTTTGCCACAAATACTATGTCAACTACATGATCATGCAAAGCAATATGACAATGATGAACGTGTCATGATAAACGGAATGGTGGAAAGTTGCATGGCAATATATCTCGGAATGGCTATGGAAATGCCATAATAGGTAGGTATGGTGGCTGTTTTGAGGAAGATATAAGGAGGTTTATGTGTGAAAGAGCGTATCATATCACGGGGTTTGGATGCACCGGTGAAGTTTGCACCAACTCTCAATGTGAGAAAGGGCAATGCACGGTACCGAAGAGGCTAGCAATGGTGGAAAGGTGAGAGTGCGTATAATCCATGGACTCAACATTAGTCATGAAGAACTCACATACTTATTGCAAAAATCTACAAGTCATCAAAAACCAAGCACTACGCGCATGCTCCTAGGGGGGATAGATTGGTAGGAAAAGACCATCGCTCATCCCCGACCGCCACTCATAAGGAGGACAATCAAAGAACACCTCATGTTTCAAATTTGTTACATAACGTTTATCATACGTGCATGCTACGAGACTTGCAAACTTCAACAAAAGTATTTCTCAAATTCACAACTACTCAACTAGCACAACTTTAATATCACTACCTCCATGTCTCAAAACAAGCATCAAACTTCTCTTAGTATTCAACACACTCATAAGAAAGTTTTTACTATTCTTGAATACCTAGCATATTAGGATTTTTAAGCAAATTACCATGCTATTTAAGACTCTCAAAATAATCTAAGTGAATCATGAGAGATCAATAGTTTCTATAAAACAAATCTACCACCGTGCTCTAAAAGATATAAGTGAAGCACTAGAGAAAAAACTATATAACTCAAAAGAAATAAGTGAAGCACATAGAGTATTCTAATAATTTCCGAATCATGTGTGCTCTCTCAAAAGGTGTGTACAGCAAAGATGATTGTGGTAAACTAAAAAATAATGACTCAAATCATACAAGACGCTCCAAGCAAAACACATATCATGTGGTGAATAAAAATATAGATCCAAGTAAAGTTACCGATGGAAGTAGACGAAAGAGGGGATGACTTCCGGGGCATCCCCAAGCTTTGGCTTTTAGGTGTCCTTAGATTATCTTGGGGGTGCCATGGGCATCCCCAATCTTAGGCTCTTGCCACTCCTTGTTCCATAATCCATCAAATCTTTTACCCAAAACTTGAAAACTTCACAACACAAAACTCAGCAGAAAATCTCGTGAGCTCCGTTAGCGAAAGAAAACAAAAGACCACTTCAAGATACTGTAATGAACTCATTCTTTATCTATATTGGTGTTAAACCTACTGTATTCCAACTTCTCTATGGTTTATAAACTATTTTACTAGCCATAGATTCATCAAAATAAGCAAACAACACACGAAAAACAGAATCTGTCAAAAACAGAACAGTCTGTAGTAATCTGTAACTAACGCAAACTTCTGGAACTCCAAAACATCAGCCAAAATAGGACGACCTAGACAATTTGTTTATTGATCAGCAGCAATTGGAATCAATATTTTATCACATTCTGGTGATTTTTAACAATTATTTTCGTGAACAGAAAGTTTCTGGAATTTTCTGCAAGATCAAATAACTATCATCCAAGAAGATCCTATAGGTTTAACTTGGCACAAACACTAATTAAAACATAAAAACACATCTAACCAGAGGCTAGAACAAATATTTATTCCCAAATAGAAGCAAAAATCAAAAAACTAAAAACAAAATTGGGTTGCCTCTCAACAAGCGCTATCGTTTAACGCCCCTAGCTAGGCACAAAATCAAGGATAGATCTAGGTAGTGCCATAGTAATAGGATAGATCATTAAAACTCATTTCAGATTCTCTACGTTCAGCAGCAAGTTTCCTTTCAGGCAAGCAAAAGTAATCAAAAGGGCTAAATTTAATGGGACAAAAGTCCACAACATCAATTTTAGGAGGTATAGGTTCCTCCTTCGGCCCTTCATATTGCACAACCAATTTATCATTATAAGCATTCTTTTGACAGAACTTTGTGAGCCTATACTCGAGAGCATGAGTATGATTGGATCATGTTTATTGCGATACGGTTATTCATTTAAGTCAGAGAATAATCGTTGTTCTATTTAACTGAATAAAACCTTCTATGGTCATACACCCAATGTAAATGGTTTATTGAATCTCGATCATAGTGATACACATATTCATAATATTGATGCCAAAAGATGCAAAGTTGATCATGATAGTGCAACATATTTGTGGCACTGCCGTTTAGGTCATATTGGTGTAAAGCGCATGAGGAAATCCTACCTCTTGAGCACTGCGTTTGTTTTCCCTTGAAGAGGAAAGGGTGATGCAGCAAAGTAGCAGAAGTATTTCCCTCAGTTTTTGAGAACCAAGGTATCAATCCAGTAGGAGGCTACACACGAGTTCTCGCACCTACACAAACAAATAAATCCTTGCAACCAACGCGATAAGGGGTGGTCAAACCCTACACGGTCACTTACGAGAGTGAGATCTGATAGATATGAAGAGATAATATTTTTGGTATTTTTATGATAAAGATGCAAAGTAAAGAAAGTAAAACAAAAACGGCAAAAGAAATAGCTTATTGTTGGAAGATTAATATGATGGAAAATAGACCCGGGGGGCATAGGTTTCACTAGTGGCTTCTCTCAAGAGCATAAGTATTTACGGTGGGTGAACAAATTACTGTTGAGCAATTGACAGAATTGAGCATAGTTATGAGAATATCTAGGCATGATCATGTATATAGGCATCACGTCCAAGACAAGTAGACCGACTCCTGCCTGCATCTACTACTATTACTCCACACATCAGCCGCTATCCAGCATGCATCTAGAGTATTAAGTTCGTAAGAACAGAGTAATGCTTTAAGCAAGATGACATGATGTAGAGGGATAAACTCATGCAATATGATATAAACCCACCTTGTTATCCTCGATGGCAACAATACAATACGTGCCTTGCTGCCCCTACAGTCACTGGGAAAGGACACCGCAAGATTGAACCCAAAGCTAAGCACTTCTCCCATTGCAAGAAAGATCAATCTAGTAGGCCAAACCAAACTGATAATTCGAAGAGACTTGCAAAGATAACAAATCATACATAAAATAATTCAGAAGATTCAAATATTGTTCATAGATAAACTTGATCATAAAGCCACAATTCATCGGTCTCAACAAACACACCGCAAAAGAAGATTACGTCGAATAGATCTCCACAAGAGAGGGGAGAACATTGTATTGAGATCAAAAAAGAGAGAGGAAGCCATCTAGCTAATAACTATGGACCCGAAGGTCTGAGGTAAACTACTCACACTTCATTGGAGAGGCTATGGTGTTGATATAGAAGCCCTCCGTGATCGATGCCCTCTCCAGCGGAGCTCCGGAACAGGCCCCAAGATGGGATCTCACAGGTACAGAAGGTTGGTGGAATTAGGTTTTTGGCTCCGTATCTGGTAGTTTGGGGGTACGTAGGTATATATAGGAGGAAGGAGTACGTCGGTGGAGCAACGTGGGGCCCACGAGGGTGGAGGGCGCGCCCAGGGGGGTAGGCACGCCCCCTACCTCGTGGCTTCCTGGTAGCTTTCTTGATGTAGGGTCCAAGTCCTCTGGATCACGTTCGGTCCGAAAATCACGTTCCCGAAGGTTTCATTCCGTTTGGACTCCGTTTGATATTCTTTTTCTGCGAAACTCTGAAATAGGCAAAAAACAGCAATTCTGGGTTGGGCCTCCGGTTAATAGGTTAGGCCCAAAACTAGTATAAATGTGTATAATAAAGCCCAATAATGTCCAAAATAGAAGATAATATAGCATGGGGCAATCAAAAATTATAGATACGTTGGAGACGTATCAGGAAACCCCATGCAGATAGGCTTTTGGAATCACTTGATTATGAATCATTTGATACTTGTGAAACATGCCTCATGGGCAAGATGACTAAAACTCCGTTCTCCGGAACAATGGAGCGAGCTAATGACTTATTGGAAATAATACATACCGATGTATGCGGTCCGATAGTGTTGAGGCTCGCAGCGGGTATCGTTATTTTCTAACCTTCATAGATGATTTGAGCATATATGGGTATATCTACTTGATGAAACACAAGTCTGAAACATTTGAAAAGTTCAAAGAATTTCAGAGTGAAGTGGAGAATCATCGTAACAAGAAAATAAAGTTTCTACGATTTGATCGTAGAGGCGAATATTTGAGTTACGAGTTTGGCTTTCATTTAAAACAATGTGGAATAGTTTCACAACTCACGCCATCTGGAACACCAGAAGCGTAATGGTGTGTCCGAGCGTCGTAACAGTACTTTATTAGATATGGTGCAATCTATGATGTCTCTTACCGATTTACCACTATCGTTTTGGGGTTATGCATTAGAGACAGTTGTATTCACGTTAAATAGGGCACCGTCTAAATCCGTTGAGACAACACCGTATGAATTGTGGTTTGGCAAGAAACCTAAGCTATCGTTTCTTAAAGTTTGGGATTGTGATGCTTATGTAAAAAAAGCTTCAGCCTAATAAGCTCAAACCCAAATCGAGGATGTGTGTCTTCATAGGATACCCAAAAGAAACTATTGGGTACACCTTCTATCACAGATCCGAAGGCAAGATCTTTGTTGCTAAGAATGGATCCTTTCTAGAGAAGGAGTTTCTCTCGAAAGAAGTGAGTGGGAGGAAAGTAGAACTTGATGAGGTAATTGTACCTACTCTTGAATTGGAAAGTAGTTCATCACAGAAATCAGTTCCCGTGATGCCTACACCAATTAGTGAGGAAGCTAATGATGTTGATCATGAAACTTCGGATCAAGTTACTACTGGACCTCGTAGGTCGAAAAGAGCATGTTCCGCACCAGAGTGGTACGGTAATCCTATCCTGGAAAGTCATGTTATTATACCATGGCGAACCCACAAACTATGAAGAAGCTGTGATGAGCCCAGATTCCGATAAATGGCTTGAGGCCATGAAATCTGACATAGGATCCATGTATGAGAACAAAGTATGGACATTGGTGGACTTGCCCGATGATCAGCAAGCCATTGAGAATAAATGGATCTTCACGAGGGAGACGGTCGCTGTTGGTAGTGTTACTATCTACAAAGCTCGACTTGTCGTAAAAGTTTTTCGACAAGTTTAAGGTGTTGACTATGATGAGATTTTCTCACTCGTAGCGATGCTTAAGTCTGTCCAAATCATGTTAGCAATTGCCACATTTTATGAAATCTGGCAAATGGATGTCAAAACTCCGTTCCTTAATGGATTTCTTAAAGAAGAGTTGTATATGATGCAAACAAAAGGTTTTGTCGATCCTAAAGGTGCTAACAAAGTGTGCAAACTCCAGTGATCCATCTATGGACAGGTGCAAGCATCTCAGAGTTGGAATATACGCTTTGATAAGGTGATCAAAGCATACGGTTTTATACAGACTTGTGGTGAAGCCTGTATTTACAAGAAAGTGAGTGGGGGCACTACAACCTTTCTGATAAGTACATGTGAATGACATATTGTTGATCGAAAATGATGTAGAATTTTCTGGAAAGCATAAAGGAGCGTTTGAAAGGAGTTTTTCAAAGAAAGACCTCGGCGAAGCTGCTCACATATTGGGCATCTAGATCTATAGAGATAGATCAAGACGCTTGATAAGACTTTCGATGAGTACATACCTTGATATGATTTTGAAGGAGTTAAAAATGGATCAGTCAAAGAAGGAGTTCTTGCCTGAGTTGTAAGGTATGAATTTGAGTAAGACTCAAAACCCGACCACGCCAGAAGATAGAGAGAGAATGAAAGTCATTCCCTATGCCTCATCCATAGGTTCCATAAAGTATGCCATGCTTTATACCAGACCTATTGTGTACCTTGCCATGAGTTCGGCAAAGGGGTTCAATAGTGATCCAGGAGTAGATCACTGGACAACGGTCAAAATTATCCTTAGGTACCTAAAGAGGACTAAGGAAATGTTTCTCGGTTATGGAGGTGACAGAGAGTTCATCGTAAAGGGTTACGTCGATGCAAGCTTTGACACTGATCCGGATGACTCTTGAGTCTCAATCTGGATACATATTGAAAGTGGGAGCAATTAGCTAAAGTAGCTGCGTGCAGAGCATTGTAGACATAGAAATTTGCAAAATACATACGGATCTGAATGTGGCAGACCCGTTGACTAAACTTCTCTCACAAGCAAGACATGATCATACCTTAGTACTCTTTGGGTGTTAATCACATGGCGATGTGAACTAGATTATTGACTCTAGTAAACCCTTTGGGTGTTGGTCACATGGCGATGTGAACTATGGGTGTTAATCACATAACGATGTGATCTATTGGTGTTAAATCACATCGTGATGTGAACTAGATTATTGACTCTAGTGCAAGTGGGAGACTGAAGGAAATATGCCCTAGAGGCAATAATAAAGTTGTTATTTATATTTCCTTATATCATGGTATATAAATATCTATTATTCATGCTAGAATTGTATTAATCGGAAACTTGATACATGTGTGGATACATAGACAAAACACAGTGTCCCCAGTAAGCCTCTACTAGACTAGCTTGTTAATCAAAGATGGTTAAGTTTCCTAACCATAGACATGTGTTTTCATTTGATGAACGAGATCACATCATTAGGAGAATGATGTGATGGACAAGACCCATCTGTTAGCTTATCATAATGATAGTTAAGTTTTATTGCTACTGCTTTCTTCATGACTTATACATATTCCTTTGACAATGAGATTATGCAACTCCCGGATACCGGAGGAATACCTTGTGTGCTATCAAACGTCACAACGTAACTAAGTGATTATAAAGATACTCTACAGGTATCTCCGAAGGTGTTTTGTTGGGTTGGCATAGATCGAGATTAGGATTTGTCACTCCGAGTATCGGAGAGGTATCTCTAGGCGAATATTAGAGTTACGAGTTTGGCCTTCATTTAAAACAATGTGGCATAGTTTCACAACTCACGCCACCTGGAACACCACAAGCGTAATGGTGTGTCCGAACGTCGTAACAGTACTTTATTAGATATGGTGCGATCTATGATGTCTCTTACCGATTTACCACTATCGTTTTGGGGTTATGCATTAGAGACAGTTGCATTCACGTTAAATAGGGCACCGTCTAAATCCGTTGAGATGACACCGTATGAATTTTGGTTTGGCAAGAAACCTAAGCTATCATTTCTTAAAGTTTGGGGTTGTGATGCTTATGTAAAAAAGCTTCAGCCTAATAATCTCAAACCCAAATCGGAGAAGTGCGTCTTCATACGATACCCAAAAGAAATTGTTGGGTACACCTTCTATCACAGATCCGAAGGCAAGATCTTTGTTGCTAAGAATGGATCCTTTCTAGAGAAGGAGTTTCTATCGAAAGAAGTGAGTGGGAGGAAAGTAGAACCTGACGAGGTAATTGTACCTTCTCTCGAATTGGAAAGTAGCTCATCACAGAAAACCATTCCATCGATGCCTACACCAACTAGAGAGGAAGCTAATGATAATGATCATGAAACTTCAGATCAAGTTACTACCGAACCTTGTAGGTCAACCAGAGCACGTTCCGCACCAGAGTGGTACGGTAATCCTGTTCTGGAAGTCATGTTACTAGACCATGACGAACCTATGAACTATGAGAAAGCGATGATGAGCCTAGATTCCGCAAAATGGTTTGAGGCCATGAAATCTGAGATATGATCCATCCATGAGAACAAAGTATGGACATCGGTGGACTTGCCCGATGATTGGCAAGCCATAGAGAAAAATGGATCTTCAAGAGGAAGACGAACACTGTTGGTAGTATTACTATCTACAAAGCTCGAATTGTCGCAAAAGGTTTTAGACAAATTCAAGGTTTTGACTACGATGATATTTTCTCACTCGTATCGATGCTTAAGTCTGTCCGAATCACGTTAGCAATTGCCGCATTTTATGAAATCTGGCAAATGGATATCAAAATTGCATTCCTTAATGGATTTATTAAAGAAGAGTTGTATATGATGCAACCAGAAGGTTTTTGTCAATCCTAAAGGTGATAACAAAATTTGCAAGCTCCAGCAATCCATCTATGGACTGGTGCAAGCATCTCGGAGTTGGAATATACGCTTTGATGAGTTGACCAAAGCATATATTTTTATACACACTTGGAGTGAATCCTGTATTTACAAGAAAGTGAGTGGGAGCACTACAGCCTTTCTCATAAGTATATGTGAATGACATATTGTTGATCAGAAATGATGTAGAATTTTCTGGAAAGCATAAAGGAGTGTTCGAAAGGAGTTTTTCAAAGAAAGACCTAAGTGAAGCTGCTTACATATTGAACATCAAGATCTATAGAGATAGATCAAGACGCTTGATAAGACTTTTGATGAGTACATACCTTGATAAGATTTTGAAAGAGTTCAAAATGGATCAGTCAAAGAAGGAGTTCTTGCCTGAGTTGTAAGGTATGAAGTTGAGTAAGACTCAAAACCCGACCACGGCAGAAGATAGAGAGAGAATGAAAGTCATTCCCTATGCCTCAGCCATATGTTCTATAAAGTATGCCATGATGTGTAACAAATCTATTGTGTACCTTGCCATGAGTTTGGCAAGGGGGTACGATAGTGATCCAGGAGTGGATCACTGGACAGGGTCAAAGTTATCCTTAGTTACCTAAGAGGACTAAGGAAATATTTCTCGGTTATGTAGGTGATAAAGAGTTCATCGTAAAGAGTTACGTTTATGCAAGCTTTTACACCGATCCGGATGACTCTGAGTCTCAATCTGGATACATATTGAAAGTGGGAGCATTTAGCTAGAGTAGCTCCATGCAGAGCATTGTAGACATAGAAAATTTGCAAAATACATACGGCTCTGAATGTGGCAGACCCGTTGACTAAACTTCTCTCACAAGAAAAACATGATCACACCTTAGTACTCTTTGGGTGTTAATCACATAGCGATGTTAACTAGATTATTAACTCTAGTAAACCCTTTGGGTGTTGGCCCACATGGCGATTTGAACTGTTGGTGTTAAATCACATGACGATTTGAACTATATTATTGACTCTAGTGCAAGTGGGAGACTGAAGGAAATATGCCCTAGAGGCAATAATAAAGTTGTTATTTTACATTTCCTTATATCATGATAAATGTTTATTATTCATGCTAGAATTGTATTAACCAGAAACTTGATACATGTGTGGATACATAGACAAAGCACCGTGTCCCTAGTAAGCCTCTACTAGACTAGCTCATTACTCAAAGATGGTTAAGTTTCCTAACCATAGACATGTGTTGTCATTTGATGAACGGGATCACATCGTTAGGAGAATGATGTGATGGACATGACCCATCCGTTAGCTTAGCATATCGATCATTCAGTTTTATTGCTATAGCTTTCTTCATGTCATATACATATTCCTTTTACTATGAGATTATGCAACTCCCGGATACTAGAGGAATACCTTGTGTTCTATCAAATATCACAATGTAACTGGGTGATTATAAAGATGCTCTACAGGTATCTCCGAAGGTGTTTTGTTGGGTTGGCATAGATCGAGATTAGGATTTGTCACTCCGAGTATCAGAGAGGTATCTCTGGGCCCTCTTGGTAATGCACATCATTATAAGCCTTGCAAGCAATGTGACTAATGAGTTAGTTACGGAATGATGCATTACGGAACGAGTAAAGAGACTTGCCGGTAATGAGATTGAACTAGGTATGAAGATACCAACGATCAAATCTCGGACAAGTAACTTACCGATGACAAAGGGAATAACGCATATTATCATAACGGTTCGACCGATAAAGATCTTCATAGAATATGGGGGAACCAATATGAGCATCCAGGTCCCGCTATTGGTTATTAACCGGAGAGGTGTCTCGGTCATGTCTACATAGTTCTCGAACCCGTAGGATCCGCACGCTTCGATGACGATTTGTATTATGAGTTATGTGATTTAGTGACCGAATGTTGTTCGAAGTCCCGGATGAGATCACGGACATGACGAGGTGTCTCGAAATGGCCGAGAGGTAAAGATTGATATATTGGATGATAGTGTTCAGACAACGGAAGTGTTCCGGAGTGCATCGGGTACATATCGGAGTACCGGGGGGGTTACCGGACCCCCCCCCGAGGGAAGATATGGGCCATATGGGCCATAGGAGGGAGGCCAGCCAACCCACAAGGGGTGGCGCCCCCCCCCCTAAGGGAGGAGTCTGAATTAGACAAGGGGAGGGGGCGGCGCCCCCCCTTTCCTTCTCCTCCTCTCTCTGCTCCCCCCTTTCCCCTTCCAGTAAAAGGAAAGGGGGTGATACGTCTCCAAAGTATCTACTTTTTCTCACGCTGTTTCTCTTGTTTTGGACTCTAATTTGCATGATTTGAATGAAACTAACTTAGGACTGACGTTGTTTTCAGCAGAACTACCATGGTGTTGTTTTTGTGCAGAAATAAAAGTTCTCGGAATGGAATGAAACTTTGCGAGGAATTTTTATGGAATAAAAGAGGATTTTTGGAGCCAAGACCCACACGAGAGGGGCCCCTGGGTGGGCACAACCCACCAGGGTGCGCCCCCTCTCCTGGTGCACCCACCTGGTGGCCCCGTTGACAATCCCCCTGATACTATAAAATCACATATTTCCAAAAAAAATCAGGGAGAAAGAATTATTGCGTTCCATGAGACAGAGCCGCCGCCAAGCCCTGTTCTTCCTCGGGAGGGCCGATCTGGAGTCCGTTTGGGGCTCCGGAGTGGGGGATCTTCGTTCTTCGTCATCACCAACCCATCTCCATCGCCAATTCCATGATGCTCCCCACCGGGAGTGAGAAATTCCTTCGTAGGCTTGCTGGTCGGTGAGGAGTTGGATGAGATTCATCATGTAATCGAGTTAGTTTTGTTAGGGCTTGATCCCTAGTATCCACTATGTTCTTAGATTGATGTTGCTATGACTTTGCTATGCTTAATGCTTTTCACTTTGGGCCCGGGTGCGATGAACTCAGATCTGAACCGTTTATGAATTCATCATTATATCCATGTTTTAGATCCAATCTTGCACGTTATAGTCACCTACTACGTGTTATGATCCGGCAAACCCGGAGTGACAACAACCTGGCCCACTCCCGATGATGACCGTAGTTTGAGGAGTTCATGTATTCACTATGTGTTAATGCTTTGTTCCGGTTCTCTATTAAAAGGAGGCCTTAATATCCCTTAGTTTCCAATATGGACCCGGCCGCCACGGGAGGGTAGGACAAAAGATGCCATGCAAGTTCTTTTAATAAAGAACGTATGACTATTTACGGAATACATGCCTACATTATATTGATGAACTGGAGCTAGTGTCGTATCGCCCTAGGTTATAACTGTCACATGATGAATATCATCCAACAAGTCACCGATCCAATGCCTACGAACTTATTTATATTGATCTTGCTGCGTTACTATTGCTATCATCACTGTTACACTTGCTACAAAATACTGCTATCACTGTTACTGTTACCCTTGATGCTGCCACTACTATCAAAACTATCGAACTACTTTGCTACTAATCACTTTGCTGCAGATAATTAATCTCCAGGTGTGGTTGAATTGACAACTCAGCTGCTAATACCTTCAAATATTCTTTGGCTCCCCTTGTGTTGAATCTATAAATTTGGGTTGAATACTCTACCCTCGAAAACTGTTGCGATCCCCTATACTTGTGGGTTATCAAGACCTTTTTTGGCGTTGTTGCCGGGGAGCATAGCCATATTTGTTGAATCACTTGGGATTATTATCATATTATCACTATGAGGAATCTGAAGGATGCTAAGACCAAGATATTTCCCTCTAAGACGAGGGGAGGTAAGGAACTGCCATCCAGTTCTGCTTTAGATTCACCTTCTGTTATGAATAAACTTGCAAAACCACCACATACTATCAATTCTAATATGTCGCAAGTTATTGATGATGCTACTTCTACTCTAAATGATGCTTATGATGATTCTAGTACCTTGCTTGATAATGATGATGTGCCACTTGGTGAAATTCTTGATGAACAAATTGCTAGAGTAATACAACATGATGTTGTTGAATCTGATGATGAGCTTGAATCTGAAACTCCTGAAACACCTGATAGAACTAGCCTTCCTAGATATGAATTACCTAAGGTACTGGAAGGTTATGTTATGAATGAGGAGACAACTAGAGATATTCTTCCTTGTAGGGATAGAGATGATCTAGAGAAATTACTATGCAAGTATAAAGAAAAATCTTTGAATGCTAGAATGAAATGTGATCCTAAGTTTGCTACTTCACCTATCTTTATTGATGATAAGGATTATGAATTCTCTGTCGACCCAGATTTAATTACTTTGGTTGAATCTGATCCTTTCCATGGTTATGAAACTGAAACTGTTGTGGCACATCTTACTAATTAAGTTGAATGACATAGCCACCCTTTGTACTCATGATGAGAAAACTCGCTATTATTATATTCCCAAATTATTTCCTTTCTCATTAAAGGTTGACGCTAAAGCTTGGTACAATACTCTTGCTCCTGGTTGTGTGCGTAGTCCCCAGGATATGATTTATTGCTTCTCTGAAAAATATTTTCCTGCTCATAAAAAACAAGCTGCTTTACAGGAAATATTTAACTTTGTGCAAACTAAAGAAGAGAGTCTCCCACAAGCTTGGGGGAGGCTTTGTCAGTTACTTAATGCTTTGCTTGATCATACTCTTAAGAAAAATGAAATACTTGATATCTTCTATAATGGACTAACTGATGCTTCTAGGGACTACCTAGATAGTTGTGCTGGTTGTGTTTTCAGGGAACGAACTATTGCTCAAGATGAAGAATTATTGAATAACATACTGAAAAATTATGATGATTGGACTATTCTTGAACCACCGACTAAACCGACTCCGAAGAAGAGGGGTATATTATATCTCAGTCATGAAGATATGCAAGAGGCAAAGAAATCTATGAAGGAAAAAGGTATTAAAGTTGAGGATGTTAAAAATTTACCTCCTAGTGAAGAAATACATGGGCTTGATACACCACCACTGCCTAAGGTGGTAGAGGTAAATTCTCTTATGAAGTTCAATGAAAATGATAATCCTCACAATATGCATCCTAGTCAATGCCTTTATGAGTTTGAAAACTACATTAGAAAACAAGATCACTTCAATGCAAATGTTATGAAACAATTGAAATACAATTCTGATATGATTGCTCGCTTGAGTGGCTTGTTATTTAGAATCTCAAATGATGTTAGAGGTGTTGGAAAACATGCTTCTATGGTTCAAACTCAGTTAGAACAAGTTGCTAAATCTCAAAGAGAATTGCTTGCTGAAATGAATAATAATATGCACGACTTTAATTTGATGTTAGAGTTGCAACTAGAGGAGGTAAAATGACTCAGGAACCACTTTATCCCGAGGGACACCCAAAAAGAATTGAACAAGACTCACAAAGAAAGAACACTAATGCACCCAGTCCTTCTAGAAAGAAAAAGAAGAAGAAAAACGATAGGACTTTGCATGCTTCTAGTGAACCTCAAATAGAAAAAACTCCTGATAATGAAAATGAAACTTCTATCTCTGATGCTGAAACTCAATCTGGTAATGAACATCCACCTAATGATAATGAAAAAGATAATGTTGATGTTCATAAAGATGCTCAACCAAATGAAAAAGAATCAGATAATGATGTTGAGATGGAACCACCTGTTGATCTTGATAACCCGCAACCTAGGAATAAAAGGTATGATAAAAGAGACTTCATTGCTAGGAAACATGGTAAAGAAAGAGAACCGTGGGTTCAAAAGCCTATGCCTTTTCCACCCAAGTCAACTAAAAAGAATGATGATGAATAATTTGAATGCTTTGCTGAAATGCTGAGGCCAGTCTTTTTGTGTACTCGCTTGACTGATATCCTGAAAATGCCTCCTTATGCAAAGTACATGAAAGACATCATCACTAATAAGAGAAAAATACCGGAAGATGAAATCTCCACCATGCTTGCTAATTATACTTTCAAAGATGGAGTGCCTAAAAAACTTGGAGATCCGGGAATACCAATTATACCTTGCTCCATCAAAAAGAATTATGTGAAAACTGCTTTGTGTGACTTAGGAGCTGGTGTTAGTGTTATGCCTTTCTCTTTTATAAAAGACCTGACTTGAATAAACTCACACCTACTGAAATATCTTTGCAAATGGCTGACAAATCAACTGCCATACCTATCGGTATTTGTGAGGATGTGCCCATTGTTGTTGCTAATGTTACTATTTTGACAGACTTTGTTATACTTGAGATGCCCGAGGACGACAACATGTCGATTATCCTTGGTAGACCCTTCTTGAATACTGCAAGGGTTGTTATTGATTGCAATAAAAGCAAGGTCACATTTCATATTAATGTTAATGAGCATACAATGCACTTTCCGACGAAACAATTCCAAGTGAATGGTATTAATGTTATTGAAAAATCTCCGACAATCACTATTGGAAGTTTTCAAATACCTCTACCTACTGTCAAAAAGAAATATGAAATGCTTATTATTGGGGACATGCATATCCCCATTGAGGTAACTTAGTGATTTACGAAAGTTCTTCGGTTTCATGCTAATCGAAAGTGCTTGTTAATAAGACCTGATCAACCTTATTAATGAATCATTTTTGAGCAGTATGAAGTTGATGAATTTAGTAAGCACTACTTTGTGTCCCTACTTTTGTTTTATATTTTAATTGGTTAAATAAAATAAAATGCCATTTTTTGTCTATTTTCTGAATTTTCCGTGCAATAAAAAATGACCCAAAAATAAAAGTGCTCAGAAGGCTCTGAAAATTTAATACGATTTTTCTGAATATTTGTGAATTTTTGGTGCAAATAATACGAGAGGGAGATGCACCAGGTGGGCACAACCCACCTGGGCGCGCCAGGGCCCCTAGGCGCGCCCTGGTGGGTTGTGGTCCCCACGTGGGCCCCCTCACTTATCTCTTTATCCCACACCATCACTTACCTCTAGAAAAAAATCCCCATTGCTCTCTCTCTCTCCCGTGTTCTTGAGCTCAAACCTGTGGATTTCGATCTCTTTGCTCGAAGCTCCGATTCTGAAACTGTTTCGGGGGATTGTTGCTTGGTATGTGACTCCACCATTTGTCCAATTAGTTTTTGTTTTAGTGATTCATACTTTGAATAATTAGCTACTCTTGGTGCTGCTGTAGATGAGCTTGCATGTTGAATTCTTAGTGTTCTAAGTAGTTTGAATGCTTGCTATGGCCTCTATGTATCCCTATGAGTAGTTGCTATCAATTTTGTGAAGTTTTGTTAGGGAAAATTTTGTGGACTAAAAATTCAGATTTTTGTTCATAGGAAAAATTGTACGCGGACATGATGAACCTATTTTGGAAGGAGTTCTTCGAGGAGACGATCCTCGGGGGCATCTTCTAGTGACAGTTCTGCTCGTCGGTCTTATGTTGAACCAAGTGAAAGTTCCACATGAAGTGCCGCTACCAAAACATGCTTATGGCCTTGCGGTGAATATATGGTGTGTGTGGGCATAAAGGAGGAATTTGAGCAATATGTTCACAACGCCGGTCTCGATCCCTACCTTTCAGATAAGTGTGAACAATGCCAACTTCTCACTGAATCATTTGTCAAAGAATTTAAATATTTTCCACGTGAGTCTAGGGTGTCGTTTATGCTTTATGATAATCCATATACCATATCACTAGAGAATTTTGCTTACCAGTGCAAGCTCCTGTTTTGGGGTTCGCTTGATGAGCCACCAACGGCTGAGTATGAGTCTGTCTTGAATAGCCTTTGTTACGGTGAAAATAGGAGAGTGAGACAAGGAAGAATAAAGAGCATTCACTTTCCGGCAATTCAGTATTTTGCATTATTTAACGGGAAATGCATAGTAGGAAAGCAAGACTGTAGCATACTTTGTGCGCTAGACTTGAGCCTCATTCACACCACTCCCACAGGTGAAAGGAATTATAACCTTGCAGTGATTGTTGCACGTAGACTTCACCATAACGCTAACAGCGGCTGGTTCTATGGTGGGATTTACGCCATGCGTTTAGCATGAGGGCTGGGTGTTTCACCTTTGCCCTTTGATCCTCTCCTACCCACGCAGTATTTAGATTTTGACGCCTTAAAAGAGCATAAGATTCTCAAGGGAAAGGTTGATAACTTCACTTATAATCTGTTGTTTAACCAAACATCTGTTGTAGACACATATTTGCCTGCGCCTGCTCTCTTTGATTATCACAGCAGAGGAAAATAATTTGTTCTTGAGAGCGAGGCTCGAGCTCACAACGCAGCAGTGAAGGCAACACAGCAGGCTGAGGCCCCCGCACTGAGAGCCTCCGTGAGCTACCACGCCAACTACTATCCAGACTACTGATCTACTACCAAGTTAGGCCAAAAGCCTAAGCTTGGGGGAGTACGTGTTCTCACCGACATTACATTCATGTTCACATATCATTCCACTTGTCGGTGTTCACACTTTTACATTGTATCATCCATGCTTAGATTCATTTTCTTGCTTTCTTCTTGTGTGTTAATTTTTTCAGAAAAACCAAAAAAAATTAGTTGTAGTAGTTCACTTTCTATGCATGCTTAGTAGTAGCACTTAAAATAAAATCCAAAAAGATTTCCTTGTTCTACTTTTGCTTGTTGGGAGCTTTCCCGTGTAAATAGTATTTCTAGTTTTTGCTTTTCCCTTTTATTTCTTATTCAAGAAAACCAAAAACTCCAACAATATTTCAGTGTGTTTCTCTGAATTTCTTTTCTTTTTATTTGAGTCTTACCGAGGAGAAGACCACGATGAGAATGTTGAGTGGCTCTCATATGAATAATTATTGATCTAATAAAGAGCATATTCTACCTAGTCTTCTCGTGTTGAATAAAATGTTTGCAGATTCCAGCTTAGTCCATGGCACTCTTGCACTATTATTTTCATATCATTCGGTCGTGCAAGTGAAAGGCAATAATGACGATATTCGATGAACTGGCCGTGGCAAAGGGAAACTGGTATGAACTCGACTTGTTCTGTTTGTGTAAATATGTTTAACCTAGTATCCATGATTCAGCCCATTATGATTAAACATGTTTGCAATGACAATTAGAGATTATAGTTTCTCATGCCATGCATAAGTAGCTAGGAGTTGATAATGATTTATCTTGGATATCAACGTAGCGTTAAAATGATTGTGATGTAGTATGATGATATGGTATCCTCCTCTGAATGTTCGAGTGGCTTGACTTGGCACATGTTCATGCATGTAGTTGAATCAAAACCAACATAGCCTCTATGATATTTATGTTCATGGTGTTCATATCCTACTCATGCTAGTGTCCAATGTTACTTATGCATAATGCATGGTTATGATCGTTGTTGCTCTCTAGCTGGCCGCTTCTCAATCTAATTGCTAGCCTTCGCCTGTACTAAGTGAGAACTCTGCTTGTACATCAAAAACCTTGAACCCAAAGTTATTCCATATGAGTCCACCATACCTACCTATATACGGTATTACCCTGCCGTCCTAAGTAAATTTGCATGTGCCACCTCTAAAAACTTCTAAAAATTATCCTTTTGTGTGCCTGGATCGTTCATGGAACGACAGGAGGTGGTTGGTATCTTCCATGCTAAGCGGGTTATTCTCAGGTCGAGTGTTTATTCACTCGCCATCGCATGAGAAAAGGGTGGTAATAGGGATGCCCAGTCCCAAAATGCAAACATGAAAAAGAGTTCATCTCTTAAATAATCAAATAAAAACTCCCAATGGAGTCAAAACCTTTACTTTTATCGCTTGGGAACCGCCACTAGCGTGCTTAGCATGGAAGATGTTGATAACTGATGGTCGTGAAGTGAATGAGAAGGGTGCATGTCTCAAAATATCATTTACCTCTGTTTTAAAACTTGAGCTCTGGCACCTCTGAAAATCACTGCTTCCCTCTGCGAAGGGACTTTATTTTTTACTTTTATGTTGTGTCAACACCTTCTAAAACAAGCGCTAGAAACTGAGAGAGCACAACTGTCATGATTTATGCATTGTGTATATATAGCTAATGTTGGGTGCATCATGACTGGATCTTTTCGACCATGAATTACAATGTTTAGTCGCTGCTTGAACTTTGGAGGTGCTCTGCATTTATGTTTTGCGGTCTCAGAAAGGGCTAGCGAGATACCACTATTGTCATATTATATCATGGTTGTTTGAGAACGTGTTGCCGTTTGAGATATCTTATTATTGCTCGCTAGCTGATTATGTCATTGATATGAGTCAATATAATCTTTAAGAGTTATTGTCGACATGGTTAGTTATAATGCTGGTTGAAAACCTGGGTGTTGTTTAAGCTTATTTATGCAAACAAGAGAAAAAGAGTTAGTAAAAGTTTTTCTTTCTCACTTTCAGTTTATCAACTGAATTGCTTGAGGACAAGAAAAGGTTTAAGCTTGGGGGAGTTGATACATCTCCAACGTATCTACTTTTTCTCACACTTTTCCTCTTGTTTTGGACTCTAATTTGCATGATTTGAATGAAACTAACTCAGGACTGACGCTGTTTTCAGCAGAACTACCATGGTGTTGTTTTTGTGCATAAATAAAAGTTCTCGGAATGGAACAAAACTTTGCGAGAAATTTTTATGGAACAAAAGTGGATTTTTGGAGCCAAGACCCACCAGAGAGGGGGCCCTGGGTGGGCACAACCCACCAGGGCATGCCCCCCTCTCCTAGCGCGCCGAGGTCGGTTGTACCCGCCTGGTGGCCCCGTTGACGATCCCCCTTATACTATAAAATCACATATTTCCAGAAAAAAATCAGGGAGAAAGAATTATCACGTTCCACGAGACGTAGCCACTGCCAAGCTCTATTCTTCCTCGGGAGGGCAGATCTGGAGTCCGTTTGGGGCTCCGGAGAGGGGGATCTTCGTTCTTCGTCATCACCAACCCATCTCCATCGCCAATTCCATGATGCTCCCCACCGGGAGTGTGTAATTCCTTCGTTGGCTCGCTGGTCGGTGAGGAGTTGGATGAGATTCATCATGTAATCGAGTTAGTTTTGTTAGGGCTTGATCCCTAGTATCCACTATGTTCTTAGATTGATGTTGCTGTGACTTTGCTATGCTTAATGCTTGTCAGTTTGGGCCCGGATGCCATGAACTCAGATCTGAACCGTTTATGAATTCATTGTTATATCCATGTTTTAGATCCGATCTTGCAAGTTATAGTCACCTACTACGTTTATGATCCGGCAACCCCGGAGTGACAACAACCGGGCCCACTCTCGGTGATGACTGTAGTTTCAGGAGTTCATGAATTCACTATGTGTTAATGCTTTGTTCAGGTTCTCTATTAAAAGGAGGCCTTAATATCCCTTAGTTTCCAATATGGACCCCGCCGCCACGGGAGGGAAGGACAAAAGATGCCATGCAAGTTCTTTTAATAAAGCACGTATGACTATTTACGGAATATATGCCTACATTATATTGATGAACTGGAGCTAGTGTCATATCGCCCTAGGTTATAACTGTCACATGATGAATATCATCCAACAAGTCACCGATCCAATGCCTACGAACTTATTTATATTGATCTTGCTGCGTTACTATTGCTATCATCACTGTTACACTTGCTACAAAATACTGCTATCACTGTTACTGTTACCCTTGCTGCTGCCACTACTATCAAAACTATCAAACTACTTTGCTACTAATCACTTTGCTGCAGATAATTAATCTCCAGGTGTGGTTGAATTGACAACTCAGCTGCTAATACCTTCAAATATTCTTTGGCTCCCCTTGTGTCGAATCTATAAATTTGGGTTGAATACTCTACCCTCAAAAACTGTTGCGATCCCCTATACTAGTGGGTTATCAGGGGGCGCAAATTGGACTAGGAGTCCAAGTGGGAGTCCTCCCCACTTGGGGCACGCCTAGGCCGGCCTCCTCCCCTCTCCCTCCTTTATATATGGGGGTGGGGGAACCCCTTAGACACACAATTGTTCCAAGCTGTGTGCGGCGCCCCACTCCACAGTTTACGCCTTCGGTCATATTCACGCAGTGCTTAGGCGAAGCCCTGCGCGGATAACTTCACCATCACCGTCACCACACCATCGTGCTGACGAAACTTTCCCTCGACACTTTGCTGGATCAAGAGTTTGAGGGACGTCATCGAGCTGAACGTGTGCAGAACTCGGAGGTGCCGTATGTTCGGTGCTTGATCGGTTGGATCGAGAAGACGTTCGACTACATCAATCGCGTTAAGCTAACGCTTCCTCTTTTGGTCTACGAGGGTACGTGGACACACTCTCGCCCTCTCGTTGCTATGCATCTCCTAGATAGATCTTGCGTGAGTGTAAGAATTTTCTTAAAATTGCATGCTACGTTCTCCAACAATTTTAGTACGAACTCTTGGATAGATCGATCGGAAAGAATAGCTACAAACAATTTCTTCTTATGTTCTCTGCTAGATAGGAACTTTGGAGTGATTCTTCATCGCACGTTGAGGGATGGTTATATGATCCAATTATATTAGCATTGTTGAGAGATTGCACTAGCGAAAGTACGGATCCTATGCCTCATTTTCAAGCATTGCAATACCGTTTGTGCTCCGTTTTATCAATTGCTACCTTGCTGTTTTTTTAGTGTTCCCATTACAAAAATCAACATCTACTATCAGTACTATGCTTTTATCACCATCTCTTCGCTGAACTAGTGCACCTATACAAATTACCATTGTATTTGGTGTGTTGGGGACACAAGAGACTTTTTATTATTTGGTTGCAGGGTTGTTTGAGAGAGACCATCTTCATCCTACGCCTCCCACGGATTGATAAACCTTATAGGTCATCCACTTGAGAGAAATTGCTACTGTCCTACAAAACTCTGCGCTTGGAGGCCCAACACGTGTCTACAAGAATAAATTTGCGTAGACATCATGGCTGCTAGCGCGTTCGGGCCGAGTTGATAAGTGCCACACTTATCATTTGGGACAATATATGAGTATGTTGGTTGTAGCAACATACACTACATGAATCAGCTATTTGCCGTCTGCCATGGCAAACGACAAAGGTAGATTCACGGACGGCAAAGACCTTTGCCGTCTGCTAGTAGACGGCCCCACTTCCAGCACAGAAAACCACGGTAAAGGGCTTCTTTGCCGTCTGCATAAACGAAGCGGACGACAAAGATCTTTGCCGTCAGCCATACAATGAAAACAGACGGCAAAGGAGTTGGACGGCATAGCACATGTGTTAGCGCTGTTAGCACAGTGAAAACAAGTGGCTAACTGAAAGTGCAACTGTCCGTGGGTGGTTTTGGTAATTACTAACAGCATATAGCTCATTGAACTAATGCTATTTCAAGATGATCATTTCAGAAAGTTCAATGATTGGCATGGCATGGATTAGGAATGTGGACCCCTCAAAATGCTAAGGATACATGTTGGCTCAAGCTCAAGACTATACATTTTCATTTTAGTGATCCAAGATCACATTGAGTCCATAGGAAAAGCCAATACTATTAAAAGGGGATGAGGTGTTACTTAATGACTTACTTGCTCAAAATGCTTAGTGATATGCTCCAAAAACCCTCAACCACTTTCTCATATCCACATATGTCCCAAACCAAAAGTCAAACTCGGCCCCACCGATTTGATCTATACGGCGCCACCGAGTTCACTTGACATAGCCACTGCCAGAAACCCTAGTCACTTCGGTCTCACCTATAGGGATCTTGGTCTCACCGAGATGGGATTGTAAACTCTCTGTATTCCTTCGTAACGTTTCAGTCTAACCGAGATGAGCGATCGGTCCCACCGAGTTTGCAATGCAAACTCTCTGTTTCCCCTTCGTAACATTTCGGCCTCACCGAAATGAGCGAATCGGTCCCACCGAGTTTGTCTGACCAACTCTCTGGTTAGCTTATTACCAAAGTCGGTCTCACCGAGTTTGTGTAATCGGTCTCCCCGACATTACGTTATGCCCTAACCCTAATGAAATCAGTTCCACCGAGTTGACATGTCGGCCCCACCGAAAAGCCTAACGTTCACATTTTGAACTGAATCGGTCTGACCGAGTTTTCTGATTCGGTCCCACCGAGTTTGGTGAATTGTGTGTAACGGTTAGATTTTGTGTGGAGGCTACATATACCCCTCCACCCACTCTTCATTCGTGAGGAGAGCCATCAGAACATGCCTACACTTCCAGCATACATTTTCTGAGAGAGAACCACCTACTCATGTGTTGAGACCAAGATATTCCATTCCAACCACAAGAATCTTGATCTCTAGCCTTCCCCAAGTTGCTTTCCACTCAAATCATCTTTCCACCAAATCCAAATCTGTGAGAGAGAGTTGAGTGTTGGGGACACTATCATTTGAAGCACAAGAGCAAGGAGTTCATCATCAACACACCATCCATTACCTTTTGGAGAGTGGTGTCTCCTAGATTGGTTAGGTGTCACTTGGGAGCCTCCGTCAAGATTTTGGAGTTGAACCAAGGAGTTTGTACGGGCAAGGAGATCACCTACTTCGTGAAGATCTACCCTAGTGAGGCAAGTCCTTCGTGGGCGATGGCCATGGTGGGATAGACAAGGTTGCTTCTTCGTGGACCCTTCATGGGTGGAGCCCTTCGTGGACTCGCGCAGCCGTTACCCTTCGTGGGTTGAAGTCTCCATCAACGTGGATGTATGATAGCAGCACCTATCGGAACCACGAAAAAAATCTCCGCGTCTACATTGCGTTTGCTCCCTCCAAACTCTTCCATTTACCTTCATGTGCAATGTTTTACATTCCGCTGCTATACTCTTAGAATTGCATGTGTAGGTTGATTGCTTGACTTGTGCTAAGTTGCTAAAATCTGCCAAGACTTAATTGGGAAAAGGCTAGAATTTTATTTGGTCAAGTAGTCTAATCACCCCCCCTCTAGACATACTTTCGATCCTACAAGTGGTATCAGAGCTTTGGTCTCCATTTGCCTTGATTTCCATAGCTTTTGGTGATCATCGCGTTGGTTTCACAACCTAGGAGAGTATGGCGTCTAGCGAGGGAAATTACCACCGTAGAGGTCCTTACTTTGATGGTACTAATTTTGCTAGTTGGAAGCATAAGATGAAAATGCATATTCTTGGACATAACCCCGCTGTTTGGGCTATTGTGTGTATTGGCTTGCAAGATGAATTCTTTGATGGGAGAGAACCGAACCGTGAAGCTACCGCGGAAGAGTTGAA
Source organism: Triticum aestivum (assembly GCF_018294505.1). Taxonomy (NCBI): domain Eukaryota; kingdom Viridiplantae; phylum Streptophyta; class Magnoliopsida; order Poales; family Poaceae; genus Triticum; species Triticum aestivum. Next base: position 385,062,545 of record NC_057796.1, read on the forward strand.
GATGCTGCAATACAACGCTCAAGCTTGCGATATCCTCTTGAACGGATTGTGCCCCGAAGAATTCAACAAAATTAGCCGTCTTGAGAATGCAAAGGAAATTTGGGATACTTTGATTGATATGCACGAAGGTACCGACTCCGTCAAGGAATCAAAATTGGACGTGCTTCAAAGTCAGCTTGACAAGTTCAAAATGAAGGATGGTGAAGGTGTCGCTGAAATGTACTCTAGGCTTGCTCTCATCACAAATGAGATTGCCGGCTTAGGAAGTGAAGAGATGACCGATAGATTCATCATCAAGAAGATCCTAAGAGCTTTGGATGGAAAATATCATACCGTGTGCACATTGATCCAAATGATGCCCAATTACAAAGATCTCAAGCCAACGGAAGTCATTGGAAGAATTGTTGCTCATGAGATGTCACTCAAGGATAAAGAAGAGCTTCACAACAAGTCAAGTGGTGCTTACAAAGCCTCATGTGATGCTCCTACATCATCGAGTGAGAAACAAGCCTTCAATGAAAAATTGAGCCTAATGGTGAAGAACTTCAACAAGTTCTACAAGAGTAGAAGCAAGGAAAGAAGTTCCAAGTATGGGTCCTACAATGACAAAAGATCTTCAAGTCATGAGCGTAATTGCTATAATTGTGGAAGACTCGGACACTACTCCAATAAGTGTACGGCTCCCTACAAAAGAAGAGAAGACTCACCTAAAAGGAGAAGTAGAAGAGAAGAATCACCACCAAGAGAGAGGAGGAGTAGAGATGATCGTTATGAACGAAGAACCTCTCGGAGGAGCAAGGATTCGGAAAGGAAGGACAAGTCATCAAAGAGCTACACAAAATGAAGACATCAAGCTCATGTTGCTGAATGGGTATCCGGCTCCGACTCCGACCATCACTCCGAAAGAAGTTATCACTCCAAATCTGAATATACTCAAGATGAAGGTGTTGCCGGTCTAGCACTTGTGTCAACCAACTCCTACGACATATTTGACTCACCAAATGAGGGAATTGGAAGATGCTTCATGGCTAAAGGCCCAAAGGTATCACACCCCGAGTATGTTGATTTCAATAGTGATGAAGATGATTTGCTAGGAGATGATGATTTACTTGTTGACAACTCTAGTGATGAAAACTATGATGGACTTGCTATTAATCATGCTAATCAAGATAAAACGAATGACGATGATAAGAAGGAGATTGAGCGTCTAACTAAATAACTAAACACTCTTAAGTTAGCTCATGAAATTACCTTGGAAGATCATCGAGAACTTTTAAAGACTCATGAAAAGCTACGCTTTGAAAAGCTCAACCTTGAGCAAGAGCATGAGTTCTTAAAAGCTATCAATGATGATCTTTGCAAGAAAAGTTCTTCTTACATTGCCAAGTGTTTACTATTGTCTACTTACATGCCACAAGTTAAATCTAGCAACAAGAGTAAGAAAGATTCTTCATCTAGTAGTAACAATAATCATGCTAAATCCAATGTTGTTGCTTCTACTAGTTCTCTTGATTCCACTAATGATTCTCTTAGCCAAGTTACACTTGAGCAAGAAAATAGCTTATTGAAGGGAATTATAGAGAAATGTGTTTACAAGAGCCTTGCCAGAAGTAAGCAATTTGAGAAAATTGTACGTAAGCAAGGAAGGCACCGGAAGAATCAAGGTGTTGGTTTTGAACGAAAGTTCAATGCCAATGGAGTTGAGTGGGAAGAAGATCAATATCCCAAGACAAAGTTTGTTCCTCAACAAGAGAAGTATGATCCCACTTCCTTCAAAGGGACACAAGCTCAAGATGATCTTCCACCACAAGACCACAAGTAAAAAGTCAAGGACAAGCTTCAAGAGGAGATTGATGCATTTGAAGAAGCTCCTAAGGCCTTGGTCAAGTGGGTTCCCAAGACTACATCAAGTTCTACTTCATCAAGTACGACTACAACTCCAAGGATTCCCATCAAGATGATGTGGATCCCAAAGAAGAAGAACTAGAGAGTTCTTGAGGGTGACTCTGCCAACATACTTCACTCATATCATTTTGGCTAGGACAAGCGCAAACAACTTCCACATCATGCACTAGTTCAAGGAGTCACAAACCCTCTTGTTGGTAAGACAAGGGACAAGGTAACCTAATGGCTTCATGGACATCATCTATGTGTACATCACTCTATGTCTATAAATATCCTTGTTTGTTCCTTGTGGGACTAACCCGTGTAGGTATTGAAAGTGCAACTCACTCCAATGGATTTCTCCAAATGATCTACACCAACATTGAGCATCCACATCTTCAACATCTACATGAAGTCATCATCGACGAAACCCAAGGTTAGTTCATCCCTCTTAGGGGGGATATCACATCTAGGGGGAGCTTTACTCCAAGAATTGAGCTGAAGCAACTCTAATGGTGTGAACACAACAATGCTTTATGTAAAAGTGGTAACCCCACTTGTGCTTAAACGATGAGTATGACCTATGATCAAATGTTCTCATTTGACTCCTAAGTCAATATACTCATATATAGATGACCTAGTCATCGCCAATTGCTTGATAGATGCTAGAGTGTTTGTGCATGCTTTGCCACATATTTCTTTTGCCATTTTATTGTGTGAGCATGTTCAATGCATGTTTTCCCATTCAAGGACATCCACTTGTTGTTTTGCTTGTTTGGATTTTTCTCTTTTGCCAAGTGGATGGACAAGAATGCCTAAGAACCTCCTCTAGCTATCTATGCTTTTCTTGTCTCAAACTCTATTCATGCTACATCACAAAGTTTGATCAAGTCAGATTCGAACCACTCTGTGTGAGGAGCACTCGAAGTCCCCGATTCGTCATAGACTTAAACTTCCAAAACCTCTCTGTGCATTTCGGTATGACCGATCCATCCATTTCGTTCACACCGAGTTCACTGAGTTGATCTAGGTTTTCAATCTCGGTGCAACCAATTTGAACTTTTCGGTCACACCGAGTTGCAGTAACCGCTTGCGATTTTGCATCTCGGTGCCATCGAGTTGTTCCACTTGGTCACACCGACAGGGTCGGGATATATATACCAACGGGTGAGATTTTGGATATTTCTTCAAAACCCTCAGCCCGTGCATATCCTACTCTGCCGCCTCGGGTCTCCGGATCGCCTTCTCGTCGCCAGCAACCTCCCGCCGCCGGTTTCCGTCGCCGTCAACGGGATTCTGCTCCGCCATTGCCGCCGTAGCAAACTCACCGCCGAACTAGGGTATGAGTTCGATCTTTGTGCTAAATTCCTTACTCCGATTCCTAGCACATTGCTTTGGCATGATCTTTACCAAGTATGAAATCAATCTATCTAGAGAAAACTTCCTTTAGGTTAGGTTTGATTCAAAAATTTAGGGTTAGGTTTCCGCCGAACTCATCTCGGACCGACCGAGTTGTAGAAATCGGTCTCACCGATTTGGCTTAGGCCATTGCACATGCGCTTTTCGGTCTGACCAAAAATTGCAAATCGGTGCGACCGAGTTCAACTCTCTGTGAAACCCTAGCAATCTCGGAGTCACCAAAATGTGACTTGGTCTGACCGAGTTCACTAGTTTAGACTCCAAAAGTTGCTTCGGTGTCACCGAGTTTATCAAATCGGTAGCTCCGAAATGCTTTCTGTGGAGAACTAAAACTAAGCTTTTGACTCATCTGTTTTGCAAAAACTCTGCACTTTGTGATGCTCATCTACTCTACCTCATCTATATCTATTCACAGGGTCTGCTGTCAGTTTGCTTGCCAGAATGTCTGACCAGAGTGATAGCCAGAACAAATCAGAAGAGCAAAGAAGATCAGCTAGCTTATCTTAATCAGGCAACATTGAGGATTGAGAAGGGCTTTGCCACCCTGACTCGGAATCAGGAGAGCTTGGAGTGGATTATAGAAACAAAGTTCTATGATCTTGATCTGAAAGTCACTGAGATACAGACTGTAGTTGAGCAGCTCCAGGAGGAAGCAGAAGAGAGGAAAGGGAAGGCAACTACAGATGCTTTTCAGAAAGTGCCAAGAGGTCAGAGGTCAGCTGCAGTGCCAATGCCAGATACTAGAGCTACTTCATCTACACCAGCAGCAACAGCCTCAATGCCACCTCCAGCAGCCACTCCACCAGCTCCAGCTACATCAACTGATGCCTTCGTCCTTGGAGTTCTCTCTACACCACTTCCTGAAGACCAATCCCGAGAGACGCATAGCACTATGCATATTCAAACTTTTTGGTAACTTTTTGCCAAAGGGGGAGAAATGTATAGATCATAGGCTTCGAGAGAGAGTGTTGCTTTCTTTGTCTCTCTTGCATTTTGGTTGATACTTTTATGTGTGCTCGTTTGATACATTATGTCTTTGTGTGAGATACCTATATGATCATGTGCTTGATCATATCATACTTTATGTTTGCTTGGATGATTGTCTTTTATATCCCTTATATGATCATTCACTTTGCTTGGTGATGAGTGCTTGTTTTAATTCCTATCTTTTTAGCGCTCCACCAAGATGTATGTGACATGGAAAAGAAACCCATGATTCTAATCAATTGTGCATTTGCATTCAAAAGCAAATTTTAAATAATGCACAAATTTAGGGGGAGCTCTTGCTTATCACATACTTCTCAAAGCGATGATGTACTTTAAATCTTATTATCATTTGTCGAAGCTTTGATCTATATGTTGTCATCAATTACCAAAAAGGGGGAGATTGAAAGTGCAACTATCCCTGGGTAGTTTTGGTAATTACTAACAACATATAGCTCATTGAACTAATGCTCTTTCAAGATGATCATTTCAGAAAGTTCAATGATTGGCATGGCGTGGATTAGGAATGTGGACCCCTCAAAATGCTAAGGACACATGTTGGCTCAAGCTCAAGACTCTACATTTTCATTTTAGTGATCCAAGATCACATTGAGTCCATAGGAAAAGCCAATACTATTAAAAGGGGATGAGGTGTTGCTTAATGACTTACTTGCTCAAAATGCTTAGTGATATGCTCCAAAAACCCTCAACCACGTTCTCATATCCACATATGTCCCAAACCAAAAGTCAAACTCGGCCCCACCGATTTGATTTATCCGGCGCCACCGAGTTCACTTGACATAGCCACTGCCAGAAACCCTAGTCACTTCGGTCTCACCGATAGGGATCTCGGTCTCACCGAGATGGGATTCTAAACTCTCTGTTTCCCTTCGTAATGTTTTGGTCTAACCGAGATGAGCGATCAGTCCCACCGAATTCTCAATGCAAACTCTCAGTTTCCCCTTCGTAACATTTCGGTCTCACCGAAATGAGCGAATCGGTCCCACCGAGTTTGCCCGACCAACTCTCTGGTTAGCTTATTACCAAAGTCGGTCTCACCGAGTTTGTGTAATCGGTCTCACCGAGTTTGTGTAATCGGTCTCACCGAGATTATGTTATGCCCTAACCCTAATGAAATCAGTTCCACCGAGTTGACATGTCGGTCCCAATGAAAAGCCTAACGTTCACATTTTGAATTGAATCGGTCTGACCGAGTTTTCTGATTCGGTCCCACCGAGTTTGGTGAATTGTGTGTAATGATTAGATTTTGTGTGGAGGCTATATATACCCCTCCACCCACTCTTCATTCGTGAGGAGAGCCATCAGAACATGCCTACACTTCCAGCATACATTTTCTGAGAGAGAACCACCTACTCATGTGTTGAGACCAAGATATTCCATTCCAACCACAAGAATCTTGATCTCTAGCCTTCCCCAAGTTGCTTTCCACTCAAATCATCTTTCCACCAAATCCAAATCTGTGAGAGAGAGTTTAGTGTTGGGGAGACTATCATTTAAAGCACAAGAGCAAGGAGTTCATCATCAACACACCATCTATTACCTTTTGGAGAGTGGTGTCTCCTAGATTGGTTAGGTGTCACTTGGGAGCCTCCGTAAAGATTGTGGAGTTGAACCAATGAGTTTGTATGGGCAAGGAGATCGCCTACTTCGTGAAGATCTACCCTAGTGAGGCAAGTCCTTCGTGGGCGATGGCCATGGTGGGATAGACAAGGTTGCTTCTTCGTGGACCCTTCGTGGGTGGATCCCTCCGTGGACTCGCGCAACCGTTACCCTTCGTGGTTTGAAGTCTCCATCAACGTGGATGGACGATAGCACCACCTATCGGAACCACAGAAAAAATCTCCGCGTCTACATTGTGTTTGATCCCTCCAAACTCCTCCATTTACCTTCATGTGCAATGTTTTACATTCCGCTGCTATACTCTTAGAATTGCATGTCTAGGTTGATTGCTTGACTTGTGCTAAGTTGCTAAAATCTGCCAAGACTTAAAATTGGGAAAAGGCTAGAATTTTATTTGGTCAAGTAGTCTAATCACCCCCCTCTAGACATACTTTTGATCCCACACTAACGGCATACTTACTCCGAGTTTCTCAAGGACCAAACTGACGCACATCGATCATTAGAAGATCCAAGGATTATCACGTCCATGAAGGCGAATTGTACTAGAAAAGCGTCATAGGAGTACTCCAATGATGTATATCTGAGGAGGAAAGCAAATAGCTCATTTCGGCAATTCACTCCGGCATGGGCGGCCATCACGCCGCACCTTGGACCTTGGTAAGCAAGGCTTTCTGAGATGGATTTTTTTGGCCAACCACTAGAGCAAACGCAAAAACACTTGTCCAAAAGTGTGCTGGGTGTCAGGTCTTTGTAAACCTAAGTCACATGCTCGCCAAGGATCTTCGGACTATTCCGATCACTTGGCTCTTTGCGTTCTGGGGGCTTGACATGGTTGGCCAACTTAGAGGGGGGACCAACAAAATGAAATATGTACTCGTTATGGTAGATAAGTTCACAAAATGGATTGCTGCAAAGCCCTTAACCTCAGCCAAAGTGGGGCCAGTGCTAAATTTTATATCCTGCGTGGTTCACCATTACGGTGTACCACATCACATAATTACGTACAATGGGTCCAATTACACTGCCAAGGAAGTAAAGGCATGGTGTGCAAAAATGGGCATTAAGCTTGATTATGCTTCAATCCAATGGAACTGAAATATATTGATGATAACATAAAGGGTTCCGATCTGGAATCATGGTACTCGGGCCCTAGTGACAAGAATTAAGCATAGTGTTAGGACCAAGATTATATCGACCAGAGGAGGATGGATGGGAGATTAAAAAATTCTTGCAAATGTTTTGAATTGAGCCAGAATGGAATCCACTTTAACACCGAAAGATGGCTGAATTGAGCAAGATATGATACATAGAATGAGCGCAAATGTAAAGTGATTGCATGGTCCTGTTGCCACAGAGCACGAAAAGTAGTTACCGAAAGTAGAGCACGAAAAGCCAATGCCCTCCAATGGTCCTGTTACTCCGATGTCTTGATGATTGTCAGAATATAAAAGTTTGGATTCATAACAGGCTCAAATTTATAAGGTTTAGCAAATGCCCTCCAATTAGGACAACCGAAGTAGGCTTGGTCTTGTTCGTTATAGATCATAGACTTGAATAGAAACAATCTTCTGTCTCGAGGTAGGCAGTGGTGCTAGTCTCCTCATCCATGGCGTCACCATTCAGCTTCTGTATGACATACAGTCTTGCAAAATAGGGGATGCACTGAGCGAAATAAAAAACCAAAAATTATGCTTGTTACTCAAAAACCTTATGACATTCTTACAAAGGAAATATGTGCAATAATTCATAAAACTTATGTGAAGTATTTGAAGTTCTCCTGAAGCGTGAGGGAGAAGCAATTGTTGCCCAATCCAAACTCATCACACAAACAGCATGTGTCAAAACAGTTGGGGCACTCCATTTGTTGCGTTCATATTGACAAATAAACATAAAAGATTAAAAATCAATGGAAAAAAATCGGCATGACCTTTGCTAAAAAATATTAAACATATTGATTGCCAAAAAATTGGCGAAATGAAAATTAATCAATGTTTCTCCAAAACATTCACAGTACTCTTTTTTGAATCCCTGCAAATTTGCCAAGCTAAAGTATCTAGAAAAGAAAATGTGAGTAAGCAATGTAGAGTGTAGTATACCTGCGTAACCCAATCATTTAAATGTTGAATGTACTATACCTAGAAAAGAGAATGTGACAACAACCACATACTTTGCTAAAAAACAAACAACAAACTAATTAACAAAATCTGATAAATTGAAGGGGCGCATGGGTAACCAAATTCACTTTTGTCCTAAGCAACTGTAGGGGCACGTGCTAGTAACCAAATTAATAACTGCAGGAGATGAATTAAATCAGATCTAACTACCGACATGAGGGATGTAGGAGGTGAAGCAAACCTCGGCGTGACAACGGGAGACACATCGCACTGACGACTTGCGGACGTGAGGCAACAACAGGTGGCGCTAGGGTTTTAGGGGAAATTTGGGGGAGAATAAGAAATCGATCGTTTTGAGATTTGGGGGAAACGGCTAAGTATGTCGCGCAGGTGAAGTGGTATGGGTGGGATTGTCCCCAGCAGTGACGGGCACCCCACAACGCCCGCCACACCTAATAGGTTAGCAGTGGCGGACACTCACAATGGTCCTTCGGTGATTAAACACAGTGATGCGGGTGTTTTTCCATGCGTGTCACTGCTATTTATTTCCAAATTCTATGTGAACATAGTGTTTTCGTTGTATTTAGGTTACATTTTTGTAACCAATTTTTTGTGGGGTTTAAAGTTATATCATAATTATATTCATGTGAAAATTTTGCCATTTTTGGCTTAATATGGTAATGAAGCATTAAATGAATTTCTAGTCATTAAATTGAGAAAAATGCTCTTTGATTCTAAAATATGTGCAAATGATGTCTAAAAAGGATGAAATTTGACATGGTTTCATTATATGACCGCTATAGGTGTAGTAAAAATTTGAGAGAGTTACGAGAAAACCTTGATTCACTTTGTGTACATACTAAACAATCTCTCATGAAGTATCAGGGTTTCGAACGAAAATCGTCTGCTTCGGTAAAGAACAAAATTTTTTACATCATTTTCCCTTTAATTTTTTATATATTGAGTATGCACCACTTAAATCAAATTTTGGACTGTTTTTGGTTGATTTGCTAAATTTAAAGCGTTAAATAATTTTCTAGCCATTAAAATGAGCAAAACCCTCTTGGATTTAAAAATTTATGAAAAGAGCTTTGAAAGGGACTAAAATTGGCATGGTTTCAGTATATGACCATGCTCTTCGTGCTCTGAGAAGGGTGTGGTAAAAATTTGAGAGTGTGACGGGAAAAACTTCATGCTCCTCGTGTACAAACTAAAAAACGTCACGAGGGTTTCGAATGGAAACCGTGTGCTTTGATAGATAGCTCAACTTTTTGTATTGAATATGCACCATTGAAAGTCCCATGCTCAAATATGGGATTATTTTTGGTTGATTCTATAATTTTAAAGCAGTAAATGAATTTCTAGCCATTAAAATGAGCAAAATGCTCTTGGATTCAAAAAAATATGTATGGCGATGAGCTCTGAAAAGGATGAAACTTGGCATGGTGTCATTATATGACCCCTATAGGGTCTAGTACAAATTTGGGATTATTTTAAGTTGATATAATGATTTTAAAGCATTAAACGAATATAGCTGTGGCAGGAGCTATTACCTGTCTGCCACTGCTAAATTTAGAAATTGATGGCGCGGGTTAGTGAAATATAGTTGTGGTGGAGTCTCTAAAAGTCCGCCACTAGCACATCATGAACAAGGGGTGGGCCGTTGTTTGGCGCCCGTCATTGTTGTTTTTATCACACGTCTGATTCTGTGAAAAATTACGAGTGGTGGGTGGCGATACTTGCTTGTCACTGATGCATAAGTAGCAGTGGTCGGCAGTGATTCTCACCCTCCACTAGTCATTCACCAAAATAGCAGTGGCGGGGCTTAGACATCGCCCGCCACTAATGTAATGAAATCAACAGAGTGAAAGATGTGACTTCTTTTGACAACCAATTTATTGGACTCTTTCTTTCCCCTCTCACAAGACGACTAGCTAGGGCAAAACCTTCCCTTGATCTTCGCTCATGAGCATGTGGATTCGCCTCTATCAGCCCATGGCTCTGGCAGTCGGTGGTGGGAAGGGGAATCTTGGTGCCTCGCCCCGCTTACTAGATAGGTTAGAGTTTTGGTCCACGTAGGGGCGGCCCTTCATCTTCGAGTTGTTTTTTCATACTCCAATAATCCTTCTCGAATTCATCCGTCGAGATGGAATTGATGGAGTTCTGACATAGATTCCTACCAGCTCCTTGGGGTGGTGAGTTTAGTCTTTGTCGTCGTGCGTACGCGGTGGCGAGATTTGGGGCCAAGTTCTTCATATCGATTTAAGGGTTCAAAAACGACGACTACAGCTCCGGGGCTCTGGTCCTTAGGGGCACATTCATCAAGACTTATCAAATGTCTCAACAAGGTCAGGTTAGCTCTGGTATGGAGCAGTGACATCGGCTCGTCGACGGCCCATTTTGTTCGTTGCAATGTTCGTCGGTGATCCAAGGACGTCGATATACTTTTTTGATTAGGTTTGAGATGCTTTGTATTTCTGATAAACCTTTATCATAACCGATTAGGATCATTTTTGAAAAAGTTTGAAATTGAGGGAGCTCTTGCCTTGCATCATAATTTTTTTTAATAATCCCAAGGTCCACTCATGCCCATATACTGCATTGCCACATCAAACGCAACAATATCAGTCAATCTCCACCATTGGATTTCAGCAAATGGACGATCTATTAATTGTAAAGTACATACCATAAAAGAAAGGTTGGCAACCACTTGCACACACCTTTTCTTCTATGGCAAATAAGATCGATCCAAACACCACCAACCAAATTCAGACTAATCCGCGTGCCCAATGGAACATGAAACCACGTACTGCATTTATTTTATCATTATAGTACTACTCCCGAAAGCACAGCGTAACTTCCTCCTCCTGCTGACGACTGACCAGTACGCAACAAGAGTGATCAAAATAGCGTCATCGCCTAAAAAATCAATCTCGAGAAAATAAGGTGCAGCTTCGCGCGGGGAACACGACGTCTGGTGTATATTGAAATGAATCTAGCAGCCAGATCAGCAGGTATGATGAACTGAAATAATTTAGCTACACATCAGATAATAAGATCGTAAAGATGCCTATATTGTTATAGAAGTGCAGTTGACGACTGTTGACTCCGCTACCCTTAGAGCTGATGCTCAACAACTATCGAACTTCACCTGCTCCGATGGTGATTGCCGATTGAATATGCAAGATAGCTTTACCGGCCTGCAGTTGGTGTACACAAGGATAAAGACTATGGGGGTCCCAGAAACAACAGTATTATAGATTAAATAGGAGTAGCTGTCATGTAACAACGAAAAACTTTCAGAAACGCTCTGGCTTACTATGTGGCTTATCTAACTGGAAAGTGCTACGAAGCAGGTCGACATGTCAAAAGGTTCCGAATTTTTTGTTGTATATCAAGTCGCGTTGCCCATAACGAAAGCACAGTCGCACACGCGCAAAAGAAAAACAAATTGAAACAAGAGACATGGACAGGGCAGGGCCTGGCTCGGAGCTTTGGTTTGCACTAGTAGCGTTATGCAATCACAAAACAATCATTGCCCGCATGAAGGACACACGGAAAAAGATTCAAGGATGAGAAAAATGATTGTGAGATATTCGAAGAGTTTGTGAACGTTGATACAACACAATATATGTATCACATATATTTGAAAGATGCAACCAATTCATGTATTGCTTTGGTACACCCCCTATAGAAAAGTTTACGGTTTACGATGCATATTGAAAGTGGAGATTAGAAGGTACCATTCAATCAAAAAGCACAGTGTAGTCTTTTGTATTCAAAACAACCTACTCAATATGTGTACCAAAGCAAAACTCATTCATAATATAGCCAATTTGTGACTTTGCACAATTTTCATGTTAGTGAGAGCCATCATTAGTAATCACTCTTGTAATGGGCTATCATCTAGATTGATGCCCTCCTCCTCCTCCTCCAAGAAAGAAAGTTACGGTTCATGCCTCTCGCCGGTGCCGGCGCAGATCCGTCTCGTCTCCGGTGGCCCTAGGGCTATGGAGGCGCGGTGGATCCGGGTAAGAGCCGGCGGGAGGGCTCCGGTTTTAGTCGGTTTTTTCAATCTTGTTAGGGTTTGTGTCCTGCTCAGGAAGGCGAGACGACGGCGGCTCCCTGAAGATGGAATAAAGGTCTCCCTGCCTAGTCCCCGTTCCGGCGGTGCGTCTAGCATCGCTGGTGGGCGTGTGAAGGTGTGTCTCCGACGGATCTATCTTTGGTGGATTTGCTCGGATCTCGTCATTGTTCATCTACGTTCGTGTGTCTTCGATTTGGATCCTTCCAATCTACGTTATTCTTCATCGGCGGCGGTTGCTGTTCTGGGGTGCTGGTCCTACGGGGCCTTAGCACACTTCCCGACTGTCTACTATAACAAGTTGTGCCCGACTCCGCCGATGGAGGGGCGATGACGGCGGCGCGCCTTCGGCCCGCTTCAGTGCTTGTAGTCGTCGCTAGGTGGTCTACGGATATGGATATAATTTTTATTTCTGGTGTTCCTTGTACTGCCATGATTGAAGATGAATAGATCGGAAGTTTTCCTGCAAAAAAAAAGAAGTTACTAGAATAGTATTTATCCACATGTTGGAAAAAGCTGGAATAGTTCAACTCTTTTTGATTTCTGTTTTGTTATCTGTACATATTTGATATATTAATAGAAAATACCGTAGAACAATTGTTCTACAGTCGGTGCTTCAAAAAAAAGGGCTATCAGATTGATTGTTTGTTTTTCACCATTTGTCTTTCTCTTTCTTATACATTCATTATGTTTACTTAGAAGCACATGTAGATCCCTCGCAAAAAAAAAGAAGCACATGTAGAGGCGGGCTCTTGCATTAGAACTCACTCCTCACATTTTTACTTGTTTCTCCTCCATATAGACAAAAGTGACAATTAAGCTAAAAGTGCCCTTCTAATCTTGAGTTCAAATGATCCTCCAATTTTTTTTACAACAAACATTGCTTAGTTTTATTCCTGCTTGAAATTTTTCGTGATGGAGGTCTGAGGAAAAAAAAACAAAATCAGCACTCCAAAATGCTTTCAAAATAGTCTTTTTGGAGCTATGATTTTATTTTTTTCTGCTAAGCATTACCATTGTTTTTTATTCACAAAAAGGTGAACGTATGTATGACATTCAACAATGCTTGTTGCCAAAAATTTCAGATTCTTTTTACTATTTGTTTCAATTTTACTGTATACTTGCTCAAAATCTGGAGCTATAAAACTTTCTTTATGCTTGCTCTAAATCTATAGAGTACTTTTGCAATGTCTACAGCTATCATTGGCATGCAATATCATCTAGATTGTATTGTGTTGTTGATGTATCAACATCCACGGTTACTACACTGCACTGTAGTAGAATTGCAGAAACAAATAATTCTATACTTACACCAGATAATTCCTGCACGATTATCTGAAATAATGAGGTCTGTTATTTTAAACTTTTACCTACTGCCTTTCCTAGGAAGAGTGTAGCAACAACTTGACGCAGTAGCAGAATGTTTCAGGCTGTCACCTCACATATAGCTCATGGGCGTGCAAACAAAATACATGTGAACAAAAACATGGATTATTCCACTCGATGTATTTTATTCAAGCAAGTGGAACATTCCATTCGAATCATATGGAGCAAACAGACCACAATGATAGGTCAACAAGATTCCAAGTTACAGTTCACACCGCACCACTACAGTGACTAGTGCATGGAGCACCCGTCCCTTATAAATGGCCACCTCCCACTCGTCCCCTTCGCTCTCATCACGCGCATCCAAGAACGACCAGCTCTCCTCTTTTGCTACTGCCTGTGCAGACACGAGACCTCCGGCAGTGAGTTTCGGAGCGGCCGCGTTAAGTTCTGCCTCCGCATTAGCTGCGGTTTCCGGAGGCTGGGTGCATACGGGTGAAGCCGGTGGCCAGCCAGACATGCCTAACCGGGTGGGCAACGACTCCGGGGGCGGCGGCGGAGCGGGGGAGCCCGTGGAGGCCAGCGGCGGCGTGTACGAGACAGTCCTGCCACCGGGGAAGAGCGAGCGGTTCGCGGAGCCCGTGTCCGCGCCGCATGGAGGCGGGGGCGGCAGCGACAGCGACGAGGTGGAGATCACGCTCGACGTGCTGGACGACTCGGTGGTGGTGCGAAGCGTGAAGCCGGTGGCGGGAGGGGAGGACTCGGCGGTGACGCTGGAGAAGCGGTCGTCCTCGCACGGCCGTGGCGTGCTCCGGAACGCCTCCGCGCGGGTCAAGCAAGTGTCTCAGGGGCTCCGGCGGATCGCGTCCTTCAACCTCCGGGGAGGCGGCCCTAGCCGCATCGACAGGTCCAACTCCAAGCCCGTCGCCACGCACGCGCTCGAGGGTCTCAAGTTCATCAGCGGCACTAACGGCTCCGCCGAGTGGACCGCCGCCGACGCCGAGAGGGTTTTCGACAGAAAAGCCAAGAATGGGCGCCTCTCCCGCTCCAAGTTCGGCGAGTGCATCGGTAAAACACCTCGCCTCGAAGTACAAAATATTATGCGATTAGGACCGATTAATTGTGTGTACGACTGCGTCTTCACTACGGTTTAACAATGTCGCAGGTATGAAAGAGGCCACGTTCGCCGGTGAGTTGTTCGACGCGCTAGCAAGGCGGCGGAACATCACCGGAGACAGCATCGACAAGTCGGAGCTGCGTGAGTTCTGGGATCAAATTTCAGACACCAGCTTCGACAGCCGCCTGCAGACCTTCCTCGACATGTAAAAGCTGATTAAACTCCGGCCAACCCCATTATCTCTTATAATTACTACGTCCTCATCAGTTTACTTTGGTTTTGCTAAGAGCACTGCCATGTCATCAAAAGCTAACAATATCATTCACTCATATTATTTCTAAAAAACAATATCATTCACTCATGCAATAAAGTTGACTATAAGGTTGACTCTTAGGCTAGTAATTTTTTTTTCACTTTCCCTGTTCCTCTTTCTTCTCCTTTACTAGTATTAACTAGGAGCACCTTTAGGGCATTTTCAATGCAGGGTGCCTGTAGAGGCGCTTAGGCAAATAAAATAAATATCATAAAATTAAAAAGCTCACGTAAGCGTTCTCCGTTCCAACACTAGCCCCTAGTATAGGCGCTAACAAACTCCAACGAACGTAGCTATTGCGCCCAGATTTTATCTCATGCGCCAAGCAAACTACCTAAATGTTGGACTCCTACTCTCGCGCCGATACCAAAATATAAGCGCTGGACTTCAAGATTACCAGATTGCCTCCAGCTAGCGCCGCCATTTGAGATGCCCTTAGAGGCTGACTCTTGTATTAGAGCACACTCCCTTCCTTTTTACTTGTCTTTCTTCTTCACATCGACAAAAATAACATGTAAGTAGGCTTATAACCCATTATTGTATTTCCTCTAAGACATAACTAGATGTGCCCTAAGTATTACACATCAAAGTCCTATGTAATTGATTTTACGTGAAAATTCTTACGGGTATTTTCCTTTTTTTATGTTTAATTGAGTCATTTTTTTGTGAGGACTAGGCACATACTAGATTTTCAACGTTTTGTAATTAGTCTAGACTACGGTCCTCCCCATAGATTTGGACTTAATTATCCATCTAATCTTGTCAGCGTTTTTTAATAACTAATCAAGCTCAAAAGTACCCATTTCAAGTTGGTTTTAAAGGAACCGTACACTGAAGCAGCCGTCACTAACTAATACTAGTACCTAACTCTTTTCTTAAT
>NC_057796.1:385078585-385091016 GCF_018294505.1 Triticum aestivum
GATATAGTATAACTCACGTATTTTGTTCGTCAATTTGATGGTCAAACGTAGACCTTAGACTAGTCATAGTGTTGAATAACTTAAACCAGTAACATACATACTTTACTAGTCTATGTGACTACTTTCATAGTGGGTTATATATATGCTTGATAATATAAAGACCTTCGTTCATTATTTGTGAAGCATTTTTCAATGTGAAGCATTTTATGATGGTAACATACTTATGTTACTTCATTTGCCTGTTCCATCTTTAATTACTTATCGTGTCATCTTTTTACCTATATAGCATGCATGCTATTCTATATTGGTTGTAATAACGCTTGAGATTATGAGGCGAAGGAAGTATTTTGTTACTCCCACTATGAGTATGATAAGTACTTAAGTAATACTAGTACTCCCTCCGTTTCTAAATATAAGTCTTTCTAGAGATTTCATATGAACTACATACAGATGTATATAGACGTAGTTTAGAGTCTAGATTCACTCATTTTACTCTGTATGTAGTCTATATTAAAATCTCTACAAAAACTTATATTAAACGGAGGGAGTATGAGAAAGAAGGGAGCATTGTAGCATTTATTTAACCAAAACCACTTAATTTAGCTCTCTTAGTAAACCAACAAGTTACGAATCACGACTATGATTACGTAACCAACAGGGTGGACAAGAACGACGACGGGAGAATTAGCGAGGACGAGGTCAAACAGGTAAATTTTCACTACTCTTTCAGTGGTTCATTCAAGCGTTCTATTTTTGCCGGTTGTGCCTTTTTGTTTTTATGTTTCGCTTTTGTTTGTGTATCTGAGATGAGTTTCATAGTTTATTAATACCTTAATTAATAAAATGGTTGTGTGCATTGCTTGATGCAGAGGCCAAAGGTAATCCTCTTTTTTCAAAAATAAATAGATTATCAAATGTCTCCTCATTCTCCAAAAATAGCAAACGGAGGGTGTGTGTTCTGTGATTTTCAACGATGGACGTGTTGAACAATACTCGCTCGACCAGATTGCCATTTCACATCTGCACATAGGTGTCATCAACGTACCAGCACGACATGCTTGTAAGCATGTTCTCGTGACCGATTTTGATCCTTTTCCCACAAGTTCTGACGTACTACTCCTTCAGTTCACTAATGTAAAACGTTTTAGACATTTCCGACAAGACCAAAAACAGTTTAAAAAGACATTTCTGAAACGTCTTACATCACTGAAAAGAGGGAGTACTGACCAACCCAACGAGCCTTGTTTGGTTCATGTCTTTCACATCCAATTGCGTACTATCTTGTTGTCTTAGTTTTCTTAACATGAGCAAATTGCTGGAACATTGACTTTTTGGGGGCTTATTCTGGTTTGCTCTGCAGATCATCACGTTGAGCGTATCGGCGAACAAGCTAACGATGGTCCCGCGACAGTGCGAGGAGTATGCACGTCTCATCATGGAGGCGTTGGACCCCGACGAACTCGGCTACATCGAGGTAAAACAACGGCCTTATTTGCCATGCAAGATTGGTTTGTGTTACTGACGGTGATGCATAGAATTAATGGTGATACTGGTTTGCAGCTGTACAACCTGAAGATGCTGCTACTGGAGGCGCCGAGCGAGTCGACAACCAACAGCCACAAGCTCAGCAAGCTGCTGAGCCAGCGTCTCCGCCCAACGACGGATCCCAGTCCTGTCCGACGGTGGTACAAGCGTGCCAAGTGCTCCTTGGAGGACAACTGGCGGCGCTGTTGGGTAATGCTTCTGTGGCTCTCCATTTGCGTGGGCCTCTTCGCCTGGAAGTTCATGCAATACCGCCATCACGCCGTATTCGGGGTGATGGGCTACTGCGTGTGTGTGGCCAAGGGCGGGGCCGAGACGCTCAAGTTCAACATGGCGCTCACCCTCCTCCCCGTGTGCCGCAACACCATCACTTGGCTCCGGAGCCACACCACCGCGGGACGAATCGTGCCCTTCAACGACAACCTCAAATTCCACATGGCGATCGCCGTTGGGATCACTGTCGGCGCCGGGCTACACGTCATCTCTCACCTGGCATGCGACTTCCCCCGGCTGCTGCACGCCATGGACGACGAGTACGAGCCCATGAAGCCATTCTTCGGCGACGCCAAGCCGCCCAACTACTGGTGGTTCGTGAGGGGGACAGAGGGGTGGACGGGGCTAGTGATGATGGCACTCATGGCCGTCGCCTTTACGTTCGCCACGGCACCGCTCCGCAAGGGGAAGCTCCGCCTTCCAAAGCTCAAGAAGCTCGAGAGCCTCGACAGCAACCACGAGCCTAGGGAGCTCACCCGCTTCGCCAGGCTCGTCAACGCCTCGTGTAGCCGCCTCACTTGGTTGGTCAACGCCTTGCTCAACCGCTTCACTGGGTACAACGTCTTCTGGTACACACACCACCTCCTCCTCGCCGTTTACGCGCTGCTCATCGTCCATGGACACTTTCTCTACCTCAACAAGAAGTGGCAAAAGAAGTCGGTAAGTATGAGGGTATTTGTTATGCATCTTACTACTTCTAGGACAAAGTAGTATTGAGTCATCTCTGTTCGTGGTCGTTGAGTACATAAGAACTTCAGAAGTATAGTAATACTTCCATGTGAGTTTATTAGTCCCTGTCATATTTTGTGTCAAAATTTGATTAGCAAAATATTAATGCATGTTATAAAAATCATATTTTTGGACTCGGTATTTGAATGTAGTGTTGAATGATATTATCTTTGCCAAATCGATGACCTACATAATAAAATCATATGCATATGCTATGCACCCAACTAGAGGTTGAACTATTAATTATTAACTCAATATATGTCTATGCTTGTGCTACTAAGTGCAGACGTGGATGTACCTGGCGGTGCCGATGACCGTGTACGCATGCGAGCGGCTGACGAGGACGCTGCGATCGCGCGTGAGGTCGGTGAAAAAAGTCAGGGTGGCCGTGCATCCGCACCCGGCGACCCTGCTGTCGCTGCACTTGTCCAAGCCGCAGGGGTTTAGGTACAAGAGCGGGCAGTACATCTACGTCAAGTGCCCCGACGTCTCGCCATTCCAGTGGTACGTATGTACGCTGCAGCAGGCGGGCACGCTTAGTTTAACCAGTGACCGGCCAATCCGTCTGATCAATGAACGTCCGTGCAGGCACCCGTTCTCCATCACGTCGGCGCCAGGGGACGACTACGTCAGCGTCCACATCAAAACGCTCGGCAACTGGACCAACCAGCTCAGGAACGCCTTCTTAAAGGTACGTGCGTGCTTCTACATACCAATGCGATTAGTCGCGTTGATCTCCTCGTCAGCCTCTAAGTCAAGCTTGTTCATCATATAAAAAGAAGTTACTATGTACGAATCGCAGGTTTGCCCAACACCGACAGAGGGGACGACCGAGATTCTTCGGGCGGAGTACAACCGTGACAACGCCGTGTCCAACCCGAGGTACTATTTCCTGTGCTTGTGAAATAGTTTCCTGAAAATTCGCCCTGGTGTTTTCATTTTGTTGGCGCAATAAGCCATGTCCCCGCCATGGTGAACGGCGTCAGGCGCGCCAGGTCCGGTCCGTGGCCGCGTCAAGCTTGTGTCTGGGCATGGTCCGACTATTGTACAAGTATAGTCCGACTTGTGTATGGCATGTTTGCGTGCGTGTGTGTGTGTGCATCCGACACGCAGATGTAGGGTTAGGCTATTGGCGAGCGTGGAGAGTTGGGCGCGTCGATCTGTTGCGGGCTCGCCGCGGCCCGGGCGTGTGTGTGCGCATCGTGGGCGCGGCTAGAGCGGGCCGGATCGAGTGCGTGAGTGGGTTAAGACGTGGGGTATGTGCCGTGGCGTGCCCCTGGGTATAAGAGTTCTCCCGTGTCCGTTGTAACAGTGTGGCCTGAGTTTGTGCTCGAGGAAGAAGTCGTTCGTGCGGCAGGCGTTCGTGCGCCGGAAATTCGCTGTGTCCATCGTGTCCTCTCTTCCTTCCTTCTCCTCCTTCGGTCTGTAGAGAGAGAGAGAGAGAAAGGTACAGCTACGGCGAGCTAGGGTTCGTGCGTGGACTCCAACACATTTCGGTTCATGTGATTATGGATCACAACCGATTTGATGTGCCATCCCCTGGAGTGGTCCAACCCAGCCAGACTAGTGTCGAAAAATGCATGCAAATGCCATTACTAATAGCACATCAATAAATTTTCGATCTTTAGACAATTCTTCAGCACTTTGAGCTTCATGAAGGGATTGAAGACTCCATTGCTTCCAAACTCATCATTGACTCGTGCTATTTTGCTAAGTCGCCCTCTGTGATGCATTCTTGCATGAATAAAATCTACTACTCACTCCGTTCCAAAATAAGTGTCTTAATTTTATACCAACTCTAACAAAGTTGTATTAAGTTTAAGACACTCATTTTAAGACGGAGGGAGTATATGTTATCCCTAAGTTTCCCTTAATTATGTGATCTATGGTCATGTGAATTTATCCCGGTCAATCAATATTACAAGCTTAATTACCGAAAGTAACCATGTGCTTGCTGTGCTGCAGCCTCCCGAAGGTGCTGATCGACGGGCCATACGGGGCGCCGGCGCAGGACTACAAGGAGTACGACATCGTGCTACTGGTGGGACTCGGCATCGGTGCAACGCCTATGATCTCGATCATCAAGGACATCATCACCAACGCGAGGCGGCTCGACGGGGACGTTGAGTCCGGCAACGGCAACGGCGGCGGCGCGAGCCTGTTCCGGACCTGTCGAGCCTACTTCTACTGGGTCACCCGGGAGCAGGGCTCCCTGGAGTGGTTCCGTGGGGTCATGGACGAGGTGGCCGAGGCCGACGAGAAGCGCATCATCGAGCTCCACAACCACTGCACCAGCGTCCACCAGAAGGGCGACGCCCGGTCGGCGCTCATCGCCATGCTCCAGTCCCTCCACTACGCCAAGAACGGCGTCGACGTCGTCTCCGGCAGCCGCGTCATGTCCCACTTCGGCCGGCCGGACTGGGCCCAAGTCTACCAACGCATCGCCGACGAGAATAAGCAAAAACGCGTCGGTCAGTACCATTGCGAAACCAACTATACACTACTTCATTTTTTGCGATACTACTGCTATACATCATATTCAGCCACCGTACCTTGTAGCACCACACGCTTTTGTGTGGATAGCATTGTTCTACTTTTCTGAACTGACACTAATTAACTCTGTGTTTCTCGGATGGATATCACAGGAGTGTTCTATTGTGGCGAGCCGGTGCTCACGAACGAGCTGCGCGGGCTTGCAAAGTATTTCTCAAGAAAATCAAGCACAAAATTCGTGTTCCACAGCGAGAATTTCTAGTTTTGCAAGACATCCAGCCAGAAGAGGGTTCTCCTTTTATTTTTCCTGGCAGAAAAAAAGAGAGAGAAGAGGTTTCTCCTTTTGCAGAACCCGTGTTAATTTAGCTCCTAGATTAATAACGTTGTGGCTTCCCGTACTGTGTGCCCGGAGTAGGGGAGATCGTGGACGCCAGCGGCGGCGTGCGGGAGAGAGCCGTGCCTCCGGGGGCGCGGAAGACCAACGCAACCAACGCCTCTCTGTTTTGCCAACGAAATCATTTTCATTTATAGTACGTATTATTTATTAAAAGAAAACACGCCAAACGTTTCCTCGTCTTCGTCTTCCTCCACCGATCCGCCACCCACCCAATTCGATTCGCGACTCGCAAGAACCTCCTTCCTCTCCCCGTCGACCACCTTCGCCGACGCCTCGCCCTCGCCTCGCCTCGCCGCCGTTATTTGCTCGCGCGCCTCCGGCGGCCGCCCGCTTGCATGCCATCTCCTCCCCTCCCTCCTCGAAAAAGCCGACTTTTTTCTTCCCCGAATTCCGGTTCCGGCGATCCTTTGCCGCCGTCGCGTCGCCCCCCATTGTTTATCTTCGATCCCCGACGTCTTTTTTTTTAGAACGAAGACGCACGGACGCGTCCGGCTTTAAATTAATAAAGCCACAACGGCAGCGTGAAACAAGTCATAACACAACCCCACAGGCCTATCCGGCCAGCGCCAAAGGATCATCGGAAGTTCTATGCGCAGCTCAACCAAACCAAAGAAAGACATTACAGGGCATAGCCCGTACAGAGCACGCAGGCTCGTCAAGCAACAAAAGGGACCATGGACATCACCATAGTCAAGGCTCCCTAGCCATCACATAGACTTGCAGCAAACGTTGTTGAGCGGTGTTGGTCAACTCAGTATCCCTGCGCCTCCCCAACGGACTCCACTGCTGCAATGGAAGGTTACATTTGAAGAGGATGTTAGCCGGATGTGAAGGGAAGCAACCCTCAATAGTAAATTTGTTTCTAGAAAGCCATATAGACCAGAGAAGTGCCCCGACACATCTCCACATCACCCGTTTAGCACTCCCGTGTATCGTATCTAAAAGGTGAGTAAGCTCTGCGGCCGATCTGGGATCCCACTGAACACCAGCCGCCGCCCGGACCGCGCTCCAAGCAAATCTAGCAAGGGGACATCTGAAGAACGCATGGCTGGCGTCCTCAGGCTCCCCACACAACGCGCAGGGGCCAGTGGCCGGCCCATTGCGTTTGGCCACATTTAAGGAAGTCGGCAACTTATCGCGAAACAATTGCCACATGAAGAGTTTGATCTTCAAGGGCAACTGCGCTTTCCATAGCCCCGCGAGCGCCTGCTGTGCCGTCCCTCGACACAGCGTACGGTACAGAGAGTTAACCGAGAACTTGCCCGAACTGGTAAGCGCCCAGCTGACCGTATCTGGTTCGTCCTGAAGGGTGATCGGGTTAATAAGGTGCATCAGGGCCAAGAGGTTGGACTGCTCTAACCCGTTTAGTTCTCGTTTGAAATAGATCACGGGAGGACTAGCCGCGAGCGCAGCCGCCACCGTGATGCATGGATCGACGGCCAGCTCGTACAAATCCCGGAATTCCATCCATAAAGGTTGGGCTCCCAGCCACCTATCCGTCCAGAAACGGGTCGAGCGTCCGTTCCCAATCGAAAAATTCGCCCCCATGGCGAACGCCGGTTTAACCAACTGCAAATCATTCCAGAAGGGGGAGCCCCGTGCCCGCCCATCGAAAAAGTTTCCGCCTGGGAAGTACTTGGCCTTGAGGAGATCAACCCAGAGGCCTGAAGCACCTTGAGTGATTTTCCAAATCCACTTACACATCAAGGCGATGTTTAAGAGTCTGGAATTGGTGATCCCGAGGCCCCCCAAGGCCTTGGGCCGACACACCGAGGCCCATTTAACCATATGATATTTACGGTTTGGGCCGGTTCCTTCCCAAAAGAACTTGGCTCGGGGCGTGTCGAGCTTCGCATGCACCCCTTCTGCGAGAAGAAACAAACCCATGGCGAACATTGGCAAGGAAGACAGACTTGAATTCGTAAGAATGAGTCTAGCCGCCTTGGAGAGGAATTTCCCTCGCCAGGGGCACACCCTCCCGCGCACCTTGCCGCACAGCGGATCCCAATCCTCTATCGTGGGTCGTTTGATATCAATCGGGAGCCCGAGGTACGTAAAGGGAAATTTGCCAACTTTGCAATTAAACCAATCCGCTATACGTCTACCCTCGTCCGGCTCCACCCCCATCGCCATCAACTCACACTTGTGAAAGTTGATTTTGAGACCGGACATGAGCTCGAAGCTAATGAGAATCGCCTTGACCGAGGCTATACTCTGGAGGTCCGGGCGAAACATCAAAAGTGTATCATCTGCGTATTGCAGATGGGTCACTCCCCCTGGAATGAGATGGCCTACCAGCCCTTGGATATGGCCAGCCGCCGCTGCTTTTGATAGCATAGCAGACATCGCATCAACAACAAAGTTGAACAGAAGCGGCGACATCGGGTCACCCTGCCTAAGGCCGCGTTTGTTCCTAAAGAAATGCCCTATTTCTCCGTTCGCCGACACTGCAGTTTGGCCACCCGAGACCAATTGCAAGATGAGATGAACCCACACCGCGGAGAAACCACGACCCAGGAGCACTTGGCGCAGGAAATCCCAATTAACCCGGTCATACGCCTTCTCGAAGTCCAGCTTCAACAGAACGGCTGGTTCCTTTGTGCGTTTAAGCTCGTGGACGATTTCCTGGAGAGCGAGCGGACCCTCCAGGATATTACGCCCACGGATAAACGCAGATTGGTTACGCTGGATCGAGCGGTGGGCAATCGGACCTAATCGCGTTGCGCACGCTTTGGCGCAGATCTTAAAAGGCACATTAATCAACGCAATCGGGCGATACTGTCTGATGTTGTCAGCCCCCTGAACCTTCGGAATAAGCGAGAGCACTCCAAAGTTAAGGCGGGAAATATCTACCTGACCCCGCATGAAACCGTTACATATCGCGAATATCGGCTCTCTAAGGGTGGGCCAAAATCGCTTAAACATAGCAACCGGCCATCCGTCCGGCACCGGTGCTGTGTCCGCTTTCATCCCCATGAGAGCGGCGTCGATTTCTTCGGGGGTAAACGCGAGCCCCAACTCGTCGTTCTCCGTTTCTAGCACGCGTTGGGGTCCCTCCCACACGTCCTCACGGAGGCCCGCTCCCTGGGCCTCACTAGTTCCCATCAGGTTGATGTAGAACTCGTAAATGTGTCGCGAAATGTCTTCTTGGTGCAGCAGGAGCCCCTGCTCCGATTGCAGCCTTAGTATAGCGCATTTACGGCGCCGACCGTTGGCGTATGCTTGGAAATACTTGGTGTTGGCGTCACCCTTAAGTGTCCATTTGAGCCCACTACGCCGCCGCCAGTATTCCTCCTCGGCGCGAAGTATGGCCTCGACCTGCCCCTCAAGAGCGTATCGATGAGCCCACTCCTGCTCCGAGAAGACACGAGCATCAGCTTGCGCATCGATCTTGGCAATCTCTGCCGTGATCAGCGTTCTGTGCTCCTTGTCCATCCTCCCTAGGTTGGCGCCCCACCCCTTGAGGCTCGCTCTCAGTCGCCCCCCGACAGCATTCCAAAATTCCATCGGGCCACGTTGGGGTCCGACCTGCTGCACGCACGCGAGCCATTTCTCCTTGAAGAGCGACTCGAAGCCTGGTACTTCAAACCAGGCCGTTTCAAAGAAAAACCGCGGGCTGCGATGCATCCTATCCTCCCCCGAGGAGTAGACTAGCGGAACGTGGTCTGATCCAATCCGTGTCTCCGCGACCAGCGTACACAAAGGATAGCCCATTTCCCACTCCGGCGACATGAAGACCCTGTCAAGCACCGAACGAACCGGGGCAAGCTGCTTATTAGTCCAAGTAAAGCGTGCTCCTGTTCTGGCCACTTCCCTAAGTGCCATGGCAGCAATTGCCGCGTTGAACATGGCCACCCTCGGCCAGTTAATGATGCCATTATTCTTGTCCGCTCCGGACCTAATTAGGTTGAAATCCCCTCCCACGAGGACCGGGAGTGCCGCGGCCGTCACCGAAGTGACTTTTTGTTGGAGTTCTCCCAAGAACTCCGCCGATCTGGAATGATCGGCTGGTCCATAGACCTGAATGACTACTAACTCGCGAAGCGAAGCACGAATGCGGAAATGAGCAGCTAAGAAAAAAGAGCCCCTATCCCAGTTGATAATGTCATACACATCGCGGCTTAGACCCATCAACATGCCCCCCGAGCGTCCTACCGCGGGAGTAAAGTGCCACTCAAAACGTTCTAATGGGTCTATCGAAAGCAGCTCATGAAAGTGGAAATCCATCTTAATCGTTTCTTGCAAACCTACGATGTCCACGTCCTCTTTGCGCATGTACTCTTTGAGGAGGGTGCGCCGACCCAAGTGGCCAAAGCCACGGATATTCCAAAACAGCGCTCGCATCTAAATGACACGGTTGCGGAGCCGTACACCCCTTGAGGTGACCGCTTTCGCGCCTCACCTTGCCCCTGCAAGGCGAGGGAGCAGGGGCAACCCCTGTTGCCTGTCCCTCCTCCTCGGGCACAGAAAGAACCGCGCCGACCCCTCCCTCGGGGCCGTCCGTCCTCTGTTCGGCACGCGCTGCAGCAGCAGCCGCGAGCGCGGCCTGCGCCAACTCCTTAGCGCGCACCAGAGAAATCAGCTCTCGATGACCACCCACACACGCGGGATCGACACCACTTGCATCTAACACCTCCATCAAATGCTCATCCGAAAAAGAATCGAGCACCGTAAAACGGGGGGGTGGATTACCTGAAATTTCCATATTCTTCTGGGCCTGGAGGAGTTGCGCCCGCTGCAAGGAAGGCATGTTGCCCTTGGCGCCCTTGGAGCGCGAGCTCGTGCGCATCGGCACCGCCGCCACCGTCTTGGTACGCTTGGCCTTGGAGCTCCGCGCCATCAAGGAGGCCTCCTGCAGCAGCGGATCCACGGCCGGAGGAGCCGTCGGGGCCGCCAACGCCATGACCGACTGCCTTGGGGTGGGGGGGCACCAAGAGGATCCATCGCGCGTATCGCCTCCGCGCTGACCTTGCGCACAGCCGTCTTCTTCATCATCTTCACTGAGCCACTTAGGGAGTTGCCGCGTCCGCCCGAAGCCGGCGACCCGCCTGGAATCATGCGCGAAGGGCTGGGAGAGAGGGCGATCGGCGAGCGCACACCGCCCACTCCTGCTGGTCCCAACGGGGCCGCAACCCTGGGTGGAGAGGACACCGACCCCAGGTTGGACCCGTACTGGTTGGGCACCGAAAGCACCATCTCAGCCGTGCCCATCTCAGCACCAGCGCGAGGCACCTCCACCCCCTCCGCTGGCGCCGCCGCGCCTGCCGTAGAGATCCCCAGTTTGTCCCAAGCAGCCGTATCAATTGAATCGTCCTCCTCCATACTCGCCTCTGGCTCCGCATCCTTGTCCTTGTCCTTGGTCCTGTCTTTGTCTTCGTCACCCGGGTCCCCTCCTCTGGGTGGGTGGGGCGGGGGGAGAGCAGGGGCCTCTGGGCGCAGGGGAGCAAGCTCCGGCTCGAGCTTAACATTGTACCCAGCCCCGTTGAACCAGATCTGCACAGACCCCCGCAGCTTGGCCGGCGCCCGACACGCGAAGAGCATGCGCACCGGACCCGCACGGATCAGGGACAGCTCGTCCACCACCAGCGGGCGCCCGATCATCGTCGTCGCCGCCATCAGCCTCTCCACCTGACGCTGCTTCGGCGGGATACCCCAGAGCTTCACCCACACCTCCGGCATCGACAACGCCTTGGGCTCCGCGAGAGCAGCGTCCCGGATATCGGCCGTGATGTTGTGGATGGAGAGGAAGAGCTTTCCACTGCACGTCGCCATCCTCAGCATGGCCGGATCGGGAAAAGCCACCGAGAAGGAGTCCGCGTCAAAAGGGGTGACCATCCAATCCCACTCGCCCTCGAAAAGATGCGTGAGCTCCTTCTCCAGAATCTCCTTGGACAGAATCCCCGGCCCTGCCGAGACCAGCGCCGCGTTGGCCCCCAGCGAGCCCTCCGACGCCGCGTCCGTCTCCTCGGGGTATTGAAGGCAGAAAAAGCCCCCGCCCGCGAACGCGTGCCCCATGGATTGGAGCATCAAGGGCTTGCCGCGCGAGGGGCAGTAGGCCGAGGCATGTCCCTCTTGGCTGCAGATGACGCAGAGTTGCTTGAAAGCGCACTCGTTTTGGAAGTGCCCCGTGCGCCCACAGCGAAAGCACTCCGGCCCCTCCTCCACTTCGACCGGAATCGGTTCCGCCGCCGTGCCCTTGGAAGAAGAAGGCTTCGACTGCTGCCTCATCGCTGGCTTGTGCTTCTTCAGCTTCTGTTTGGCGTAGGGGTCTCCAACGCGATCGCCTCCGGGCGGCAGGAGCGACTTCTTGCGCTTGAGCTCCAGCCCCTTTCTCTTGTGCTCCTCCTTCTTCTCCTTTTTCCGCTCCTGCTCCTTGAGCCACCATGGGGGAGGCGGCCCCCAGCCGCCGTCGCCGCCACCTCTCTCGTCTTCGTCTCATCCGTCGCTCCGCCACCTCTCTCGTCTTCTACAAGTTCTCTCATCAGATCAATCTTGAAGATGCACGGCTTCAACTTCCCGGCCCGGACGGGACCCTACAAATCACTTGGGTCGCCGCCCGGCGCCAGCACACGACGTCTTGCGGTTGCGGTTGCGGGGACGGGACCGGTAATCCAGCCTGTGCGTGCGACGATCGATCGTCTCTCGTCTCGTCTCGTCTCGTCTCAACTGCTACACGCAGAGTGTTAGGCCGAATGCTCTGCTCCTCCCGACCCCGACCCGACCCATGCGTTTGAGCTGCTCCACGCCCGCCGGCGCCGTGGCATCCTGCATGCACCACATACGCGACTATTTCTTGTGCCTGTGAAATAGTTTTTATTGATCTTATTAAATCAATCAGACAACCAGATACGACTAGGCAGGTGCGTACCCGCACCTGCGTGTCCCTGTGAATTTCCGCCCTATGTGATGCATCCTTGTGTGAATAAAATCTACTATCTGTTATCCTTAGTTGCCCTTGCTTACAAACTTCTACTTACTCCTTAACCAACTAAACGTT
>NC_057796.1:385091333-385095847 GCF_018294505.1 Triticum aestivum
TTTAGCAGCTGAAACTCACCCCGTAAAACACTGTAACTCTCCGTCGGTGTAGCATTACTACCTTGCTTATGTGATCTATGGTCATGTGAATCTATCTTGGTCAATCAATATTACCAGCTTAATTACCGAAAGTAACAACCGTGTGTTTGCTGTGCTGCAGCCTCCCGAAGGTGCTGATCGACGGGCCGTACGGCGCGCCGGCGCAGGACTACAAGGAGTACGACATCGTGCTATTGGTGGGACTTGGCATCGGTGCAACGCCTATGATCTCGATCATCAAGGACATCATCACCAACGCGAGGCGGCTCGACGGGGACGTTGAGTCCGGCAACGGCAATGGGGGCGACGCGAGCCCGTTCCGGACCCGTCGAGCCTACTTCTACTGGGTCACCCGGGAGCAGGGCTCCTTGGAGTGGTTCCGTGGGGTCATGGACGAGGTGGCCGAGGCCGACGAGAAGCGCATCATCGAGCTCCACAACCACTGCACCAGCGTCTACGAGAAGGGTGACGCCCGGTTGGCGCTCATCGCCATGCTCCAGTCCCTCCACTACGCCAAGAACGGCATCGACGTCGTCTCCGGCAGCCGCGTCATGACCCACTTCGGCCGGCCAAACTGGGCCCAAGTCTACCAACGCATCGCCGACGAGAATAAGGAAAAACGCGTCGGCTAGTACCATACCAAAAACTAATTACACTGCTCCTCCCGTTTTTTAACACAATACAAACGCAGCTGCTCACAAACATGCACATGCTACTTTCATTTTGCAAAATACTATTGCTCTACATATCAGCCACCGTACCTTCTAGCACCACACGCTTTGTGTGGATATATAGCATGACTATGCTCGAAAAGACGAGAAATTGCGCCTTTGAGTCCCAACCACTGCAGAAAATTTTGTTACTTGCTGATGGTTACGACCACCTCTGAAATTTCCATCAGTCAAGTGTGGATAGAAGCATCAAGCTTCTCCACCATAAATTAGTTAGGTATATACATGCACATAGGAGTACTATATAGGACTCCTAGAATATTTCCCCTTGCCCAATTGAGTCATATCAGTCAAGGCATGATGATCTTCTCGCCTCAGTCCACTCAACAAGAACAGCGGAATCGATCGGTCAGCAACATTTTTAGTGCGTGCATAGCATTACGTTTCTCAACTGACACTAACTCTGTGTTTCTCGGATATCACAGGAGTGTTCTATTGTGGCGAGCCGATGGAAGAGAGGAAGTGTCGATAGCAACGGATCGCTCGATCAAAATCAGACGACAAGGATCCCATCGTGCTGATGGACTTGGCGAACTACAGCTGCCATGTCATTTATGCGTGTGACCGAACAGCTGGTGTTGCGTCGCATCCGTGTCCAGGGTTGTTTATTTGCGTAGGACTGTCGGGGGATAATTTGATCGAGTAGGAGTTGTTACGTGGAAGAGGAGATATCTGGGCGATCCTTTGGCTAGGTGACGAGGAAGAAATTGACACGGCCGGCTGGTTGTATGGGAGCACGGTCAGAGATGGAGTTCGATAAGGTCACGAACAAGCTGCGCGAGCTCGCAAAGAAATTTTCAAGCAAGTCAAGCACAAAATTCGAGTTCCACAGCGAGAATTTCTAGTTTTGCAAGTCATGCAGCCAGAAGAGGTTTCTCCTTTTGTGGAACCCGTGTTAACTTTAGTGCCTAGATTAATAACGTTGTGATTTGCCTTACTGTGCCCTCCATTTAACATCATCTGCGGTTCTGCACCATTGTGAACAAACTAAACTGACCACTGGACGAATACATTATTAAAGGACATCATTTTCCCGTTTAGTGCCTAGACTAGTATTAAGGCACCATGAGTGAGCATTTGAATTCATAATAAGGCACAATGAGTCAGTATTTGGATTTCGTTTCTTTGAGGGACATGTATGACTCTTGAAGCCCATGATCAAAGGCTCAAAGTTGCATCCCTGTAAACTTAAACATTGAATAAAGCTCTCAAGTTCTCTCTCAAAAGACAAGACACAGTAATCACCTCAGACAACAATATTGGTCAATCTTCGTCAATTTTTTTCTAAAATGATGGCAAAAGATTTGCCTCATCTATTGATTAAGAAGAGAGTTATCCAATTAATTAACAAAAAATCTGGCAAAAACCATCACAAACACACAAATACCCCACACACACCACTATGGATAAGGCCTCGTCGACGCGGGAACATTTGCATCGTCGCTGCCACTTCTCCTCAAGCAAGCATCATCCCATCCCTTCTTCCTAGCAAACGACTCCGACTTCACCACAAATGACCATCGACTCGGTGCACACCGAAGAGGTCTTGCGAAGCCACATCAAGACCATGCCAAACACTCAGCCACCCACGACGGAGACATCACAAATCAAATTTTGATGGGGAGCTGCGATGAAGACGTATGCAAGGTTTGGCGCCGCGAAACATTTGTGACAGGTTCCGAAAAAGGACAGTCCATATTAATTAAAGGGTGTCACGCACATAAAACAACTCTTTTTAATATACGAAATTTTGCAACCATATGCACACAAATTTCCTTCTGTGTCAATAAGAACGAACCAGACATGAGGCACCACCAAATTGGGACTAATCAACTCAGCTATAATAACCCCCAAAAAAGAAAAACTCAGCTGTAACAGAAGGTTTCCCAATCAAACGGCAATGAGATCTGCATGCCCTGTGGAGCATGTAAACCGCGTACGGCCTTTCTTTTATTTCCGAAAGCATCACGTAGCTCCCTCCTCCTGCTGAACATGATTTTGTAAGACGCAACAAGACTTGTTTCGCAGCAAGGACCAAAGGAACAACACTGATCAAATGGCGTCATCAACTAAAAATTTAATCTCGAGATAGCAAGGTGCAGTTTAGCGCGGGGAACACGACGTCCGGTATATTCAAATCTCGCAGCCGTATGAACAGGCATGATGATGGACTAAAATAGCTTAGTTACTTATCAGATAAGATCATAAAAGATGCTTGTTTTGACAGAACTGCTGTTGACTCTACCGCTCTTGATGCCGATGCTCAACAAACTTCCGTGCATCAGGTTTCCCCTGGCTGTTGCGCTTAACCGGCCTGTAGTTGGTACTACCACCCAAGTCCAATATAGGATGGGGTCCTAAGCAACATTATAAATTGAATAGGAAGACTTCGCATTACACTCAAAGTCTTCAATTGTTCAAGTATAGTAGTTGCTAGCTGTCATCTAAACAACAAAATATTTCAGAAACTCTCAGTTATCCTCTCCGGCTTTATCTAATTGGGAAGTGCTACTAAGCAGGTCGGCATGTAAATATGTTCAGAAGTTATTTTTTATCCTATGACAATTTGATTTTTTGATAGTCAAATTCACGTCCAAATAGTGCTGCTACATGTAGCACGAAACTTGGCCTCGAAAGGACGGCATTTTTATGTTATAGTTAATTATAAGTCGAATGCATATTTTTCTTAGATTTTAAGTCCCTATTCCTGTTGTGCTATGTCTACTACAAGTTGTGCCCGGATCCGGCGAGGGAAGGGCAATGACGGTGGTGCGCTTTCGGTTCGCTTCAGTGCTTGTAGTCGTCACTGGTCTATGAATTTGGATGTAATTTTTATTACTTCTGGTGTTCGCTCTACTGCTATGATTGAAGATGAATAGATAGAAAGTTTTCCAAAAAGAAAAGTTATGTCTTTTTTCTTGGCTCATTTTGTACTTACCACGCGCTGTTGGACGGGAAGGCCTGCAAGGGTTCACGTTGCGGGTCGATTAAATCAAACGAAATCGTTCACTTGTTCCGACCTTCCATGGGGACGATTCGTTCGATCCAGGATCGCTCCAAATCTGACATTCCGTCCGTATTAGGGTCCAAACTTTAATGGGCTTGACTTAATAATTTCAACGACACCCCCGTGTGGGGGCTCTCCTTCAGAAGCTCGTCCTCTCCGACACGCGACCGTACGCTCATCATGTAGCCGTGATGCTGCGTAGCTCATTCGCCGTCATCCATCACTTCGTCATTGACGTGCCCTTCTAGCTGCCCAACATGAATATTGAATACACGATGTGCGCCTGGTTAAACAACCTCCAAGCAAAATGGTGGTAGAAATTCCCACCCCTATATACAGATCGACGAGCTCGCTGCATGCCAAGGATCGTAGAGCGCAATGACGACCCTATTTTTTTCCCCAGTTTGCTCTCAAGCCGTTCATGTTGGCATAGATACGGGGCTCACCTCAAGCAACACTATATGTCAATCCCTACCCTTACATTTCAGAAAATGGACGGTCTGTACTAATTTATTTATTTATTTGCGGGGAAAGACTGTGTATATTATTTGTAAGAAAATTTTCAACCATTTGAAACATATTTTTTCTTCTACGACAATAAGATTGACCCAAGCACAACAAACTGAGCATTTTTTTATCAGAACACGCAAGAACTTTGTGCGGTGATATATTAATTAAGAGTGAAGAGTTTGTACAGACATAATGCCTAATCATAGAGAGAGCCAGAAGCCTCCCTC
>NC_057796.1:385096034-385097362 GCF_018294505.1 Triticum aestivum
TTTTTTAGAACGAAGGCTCGCAGAGAGCCCGGCTTTGAATTAACAAAGCCATCAACCGGCCAGGAAAAACAGACACACACAAACCCCCACGACCAAACGATACAAGGGGACACTCTAGGAGGCTTACAACTCAACGGGTCGCACAAGCACAAAAAGAATACAGGAAAACATAGCTCGAAGCTTGTCCAAGCCGAAGACTACAGCCAAACAGCCAACTAGGGATGAGGCACACACGAGCACGACGAGGACCTGCTTGCAACAGAGAGTGGTGAGAGAGCCCGACCAACACCCAAGTAGAAGCCACCACACATCCGCCGTCTCTCACGCCGCAGAGGGACCCTTCCCTCTCGCCATGGCTCACAAGGCGCCGTACCCGGCGGACTTGAGAGACGCTCACCCTAGAGCAGGGGACGTGTCAGCTTCGGGACCTGGAGCAGCCGCAGCACTTCACCACTAGAACATTCGAGCACTCCGCGACTGCCACCTCGCCACAACCTAGAACGCCTTAGAGCTGCAGGAAAACCACCAGGTGCAGCTACTGAAGAAGGCAGCAGAGGCATCAAGAGAACCGACAGGCCACCGAGAAGCATTGCCAGGCAGCCGAACACCTACAGCCATGCCGAACCTAGTGACACCGCCGTCACCGGACCACCCAAGCCACCCAAGCTCCGACCTAGAAACCCTCACCTGAACGCAACCCTCCCCAGGCAGCGCCCCCAAGGAAGAACACGACGCACAGCGCGCCGTCACCGCCCAATCCAAGCCGGATTTTGGGCTTTCACCCGGGAGGAGGAACAGGGGTGGAAAGGGGAAGGGCCTCTGCAGCACCTCCAAGGAGGAGACGGCGTCGGGGACGTCGCTGCTGCCAGGCCGGCCACGCCGGCCAACTGTTTCCCGCGGCCCAAAACCAGACCATCAGTCACCCACCCACATCATACCGGCGCTCGGAGGGAGGCAGGCGAGAAGCGGCGGGGACGAGGAAGACAGGGGAAAGGAGCCACCCTCAGATCTGACGAGGAGGGGAGACCTCCGCGCCGCCGCCGACACCTCACCACCCGCGTGGTCGAGGCCGCCGGCCAGAGCACACCCGCGGACGACGCCGGCCGAGAAAGCGCCGCCGCCTCGCCAAGAAGGGCCGCCGCCCCAGATCCGAGGTCCTCCTCGAGGAAAGGAGCGACCGAGGCCTCGCCGCCACCTTCACGGGCGGCCGCACGCGCGGATCCGGCGGCTAACTCAGGTGGCGGCGAGGGAGGGAGGGGAGAGGGAGCGGCGGCGCGACGGGGAAACCCTAGTCGCCGCCCGAGTCGCCCGAAGCGGACGACGCGGGG